>NC_049254.1:4693048-4998048 GCF_011100685.1 Canis lupus familiaris | reverse complement strand
TAAGAGAAAAACCTAGATGACATTGGAAATGTCACAGATTTTTTTTAGATACAACTACAAAGACCAATCCAAGAAAGAAAGAAAAAACCTGATAAGCTGGATTTCATTAAAATTTAAAACTTCAGCTCTGCAAAAGACAATGTCAAGAGAATGAGAAGACAAGCCACAGATTGAGGGCGGGGTGGGGGGGGGAATGTTTGCAAAAAACACATCAGATAAAGGAGTTACCTGAAACATACAAAGAACTCTTAAAGTTCAACAGTAAGAAAACAAGCCGATTTAAAATGGGCCTTAACAGGCACTCCACGAAAGATACAGAGATGATAAATAAAGACATGAAAGGGTGCTTCACACTATATGTCATCAACAAAATGCAAATTGAAGTAATGAGATGCCACCTTACTTGAATGACCAAAACTGGTAATACTGATGACACTAAATGTTGGTGAAGATGCGAAGCCACAGGAACTCTCCTTCATTTCTGGTAGGAATGCAAAAAAAATGGTACAGCCACTTTGGAAGATGGTTTGGGGGTTTCTTACAAAACTAAACATACTCTCCTTATGTGATCCAGCTCTTGCCCTCCCTGGCACTTACCCGAGGGAGTTGAAAACTTAAATCCCCATAAAAGCCTGCAGCTATAAACACTCAAAAGACATTTTAATTATCATTGCCCAAACTTGGAAGCAACCAAGATGTCCTTCAGTAGGAGAATGGATAAACAAAACTGTTGTGCATGCAGACAAAGGAATTTTATTCGACACTAAAAAGAATTGAACCATCAAGCCATGAAAAGACATAGGGGAATCTTAAATGCATGTTAGGAAGTGAAAGAAACCAATCTGAAAAGACTGGTTTCACACCTACTGTGGGATTCCACTCTCTGGCATTCTGGAAAAGGCAAAACTATGAAGAAAGTAAAAAGATGAGGGGTCGCCAAGGTTTGGGGAGGTGAGGATGAATAGGTGAAGTGCAGAGGATTTTTAAGACAGTGAAAATATGTACTATATGGTACTATAATGGGTTTATGTAATTATAAATTGCCCAAACCCATAGAATGTAGACTACCAAGAACCCTAATGTAAACCACGGACTTTGGGTGATCATGATGTACCAGTGTAGGTTCATCAATTGTATCAAATGTACTCTAGTGAGGGAATGATAATGGGGGGGGGGCTCTGTATGTGTGGGGGCAGAGGGTATATGGGAAATCTCTGTACCTTCTTCTTAATTTTGCTGTGAACCTAAAAGGGCTCGGTAAAAGTAGTCCTTTAAAAAAAGAAAAAGAAAAAGAACTTGACACTCTCATAATAGATAGGAAATTAAATTTCAACCTGGTATTAAATAATGATTTCTTTTTATGATATAGGAGTTTATGTTGCTCACGTAATTTTTTCAGGCAAGTGAGAGGAGACTTTTCTGACTCATATTAAAATTACAAGAAAAGCTGAGGCATTCTTTGGTTTTTAGATGGTCTATTGACATTTCCTACTATGCAGAAATTCTGTATTGATGAGAATTATGATACCACACCCCTTCCTTTCTAATAAGTAAATGGCCACCTCTTTAAATTTAGTGAAATCCTTTCTAGACCAAAAGAATTTATGCTTTGAATTCTACTCAAGGGCTATGAGAGTCCTAATAAAGGAGAGGTGGGTAGGGCACATGATAGAAGAGGCCGATTTCATCTCACAGCGCCCTGTCCAGGAAGATGGATTGGAAACACAACGCGCTAATAACACTAAAGATTCTCTTTGCTAGGTTATCTTTTGTACATTAATTATACAGAAGAGCCTGCTTAAATGGATACCCTTGCTGTAGAATGTTTCTTTTACGGGAGGATTCTTTTCCTTACTCTGCACTTGAATTGGGAGATATTATCAGAGAGCTATCGGGGAGATAAGTGGATATAAAGACAAAGTTTATTTCATTTGTAGTATAAGCTTACTCATTTAACTGACCAATGAATCATCATTGTAAAGGGGACTGTGTCACTGTGATGTGGTCACATCACCCCTGTATTCAATGCAGCTATAGTTTTAGATCAGATATCCATGAAAACTGCTATAACTTTGCACATTTTAAGACAGTGAAAATATGTACTATATAGTACTATGCTAAACTCTTACTTATCTTACACGATATGAGGTAATATAGTCCAATAGTCTTTTGCTCGATGTTCATTTTAATAACACTCATAAATGTTACCTAATGTCTAAAACCAACTTGAGAATCTTCATGTTTCTCTATAATGCCTTTCAAGACAACTATCTCCAAACAACGATGTAGAGCAATATGCATTATTTTCCAAACCTAAAATATTTTTATGTTATCGGTCTCTAATTTCTAGGTATTGTTTGTATCTGGTCTTGTTGGTGCATACATCCTACATGGATGACAACTGAACTTTTTCCTTTTAAAAGAAAAAAAAATGTGTTATTTTTGAACCAAGATCAGAATAATAAGCAATCAGGGGATTGTCTGCTGTATATTAGTGCTGTGCCTGGCTTGTAATTCATATGATTTCATTTAATTTTCCCAAAAGTTGTCAAGAACTTCCTTCCTATTCACTCTATATAATGAAATAATGAGAAAATCTAGTTCTTTTCTGTTTGCATGTATTTTTTTTTCTATCGTTCCTATGGCTGCCCTAAACTTGTTTCTTGTTTATGCAAACTAGTCCTCTTTTTCCTAAATAATCAATCTTCACTGCATTTTAAGTTATCACACAGCTTTTACCCAATCCCAGGTGTTGTTTTGAATTCATAGGCTATGTATTTATTCCTTTTTTAAAATATTTTTTTATTTAAATTCAATTTGCCAATATATAACACCCAGTGCATATCCCATCAAGTGCCCTCCTCAGTGCCTGTCACCTAGTCACCACATACCCCTGTCCACCCCCCCTTCCATTTCGCTTTGTTCATTTCCCAGAGTTAGAAGCCTCTCATGTTTTGTCACCCTCTCCAATGTTTCCCACTCAGACCCTCTCCTTTCCCTTATAATCATTTTCACTATTTCTTATATTCAAAGTATGGTGAAACCATATGATGATTGTCCTTCTCCGATTGACATACTTCACTCAGCACAATAGCCTCTAGTTCCAATAATGTCGAAGAAAATGGTGGGTATTCGTCCTTTCTAATGGCTGAGTAATATTGCATTGTATACATAGACCACAGCTTCTTTATCAACTCATCTGTCGATGGACACCGAGGCTCCTTCCACAGTTTGGCTATTGTGGACATTGCTGCTGTGAACATCGGGGTGCAGGTGTCCCGGCGTTTCACTGCATCTGTATCTTTGGGGTAAATCCTCAGTAGTGCAATTGCCGGGTCCTAGGGAAGATCTATTTTTAACTCTTTGAGGAACCTCCACACAGTTTTCCAGAGTGGCTTCACCAGTTCACATTCCCACCAACAGTGCAAGAGGGTTCCCCTTTATCCACATCCTCTCCAACATTTGTTGTTTCCTGTCTTGTTAATTTTCATCATTCTCACTGGTGTGAGGTGGGATCTCATTGCGGTTTTGATTTGTATTTCCCTGATGGCCAGTGATGTGGAACATTTTCTCATGTGCTTGTTGGTCATGTCTGTGTCTTCTGTGGAGAAATGTCTGTTCATGTCTCTGCCCATTTCACGACTGGATTGTTTGTTTCTTTGCTGTTGCATTTAAGAAGTTCTTTATAGATCTTGGATACTAGCCCTTTATCTGATAGGTCATTTGCAAATACCTTCTCCCATTCTGTAGGTTGCCTTTTAGTTTTGTTGACTGTTTCTTTTGCTGTGCAGAAGCTATTTATCCTGATGAAGATCCAATAGTTCATTTTTGCCTTTGTTTCCCTTGCCTTCATGGATGTATCTTGCAGGAAGTTGCTGTGGCCAAGTTGAAACAGAGTGTTGCCTGTGTTCTCCTCTAGGATTTTGATGGATTCTTGTCTCACATTTAGATCTTTCAACCATTTTGAGTTTATCTTTGTGTATGGTATAAGAGAATGGTCTAGTTTCATTCTTCTGCACGTGGCTGTCCAATTTTACCCAGCACCATTTATTGAAGAGACTGTCCTTTTCCAGTGGATAGTCTTTCCTGCTTTGTCGAGTATTAGTTGACCATAGAGTTGAGAGCCTATTTCTGGGTTCTCTATTCTGTTCCATTGATCTATGTGTCTGTTTTTGTGCCAGGACCACACTGTCTTGATGACCACAGCTTTGTAGTACAACCTGAAATCTGGCATTGTGATGCCCCCAGTTCTGGTTTTCTTTTTCAATATTCCCCTGGCTATTCGGGATCTTTTCTGCTTATTTTCTGATTTAAGATGATTTGTTCCAACTCTCTGAAGAAAGTCCACGGTATTTTGATAGGGATTGCATTGAACATGTAAATTGCCCTAGGTAGCATAGAGATTTTCACAATATTAATTCTCCCAATCCAGGAGCATGGAATATTTTTCCATCGTTGTGTCTTCCTTAATTTCTTTCAGAAGTGTTGTGTAATTTTTAGGGTATAGATCCTTTATCTCTTTGGTTAGGTTTATCCCTAGGTATCTTATGCTTTTGGGTGCAATTGTAAATGGGATTGACTCCTTAATTTCTCTTTGTTCAGTCTCTTTGTTAGTGTATAGAAATGCCACTGATTTCTGGGCATTGGTTTTGTATCCTGCCACACTGCCGAATTGTTGTATGAGTTCTAGCAATCTTGGGGTGGAGTCTTTTGGGTTTTCTATGTACAGTATCATGTCATCTGCGAAGAGGGAGAGTTTGACTTCTTCCAAAAGAAACTTTATACTCACTGAGCGTTGTTCCCCATTTCCCCCAACTTACCCTACCAAGCCCTAAGCAACTACTAATTAACTTTCTATAGTGTTGCCTATTTTGGGTATTTCATTTAAGTGTAGCCGTAAAGTATATGGTCTTTTGTGACTGTCTTCTTTCACTTAATATAATGTTTCAAGGTTCATTCTGTATTTTATTATTTTTCCTGATATCTGACATTCTGTTCATTTTATTTATATATTTATCAGTTGATAAACATTAGGTTACTCCACTTTTTGGCTACATGCGATATATATGTATGTTAAATAAGCCCTACCCCCCCCCCCCCCACCCTTTTAAGGTAAGGACATTTAAGTTCTACTCTTTTAGCAAATATCAAAAGTTTTTTTAAAGATTTATTTATTTATTTATGATAGACAGAGAGAGAGAGAGAAGCAGAGTGTGTCACAGGCAGAGGGAGAAGCAGGCTCCATGCCGGGAGCTCGACGTGGGACTTGATCCCGGGACTCCAGGATCATGCCCTGGGCCAAAGGCAGGCGTTAAACCACTGCGCCACCCAGGGATCTCCAGCAAAAATCAATTTTAAATGCAGTGATACCAATGATAGTTACCACTTATTCATCTTAGAATGTATGCATCCTTTTTACAAACCCCTCTATTCTCCTACTTCCCCGACGCTTAGAAACCTCTTTTGTACTCTCTGTTTCTGAGTTCTACTTACTTTTTTTTTCAGTTTTCACATATAAGTGATACCATGCAGTATCTGTCTTTGTCTGACTTATTTCGCTTAGTATAATGTCCTCCAGGTTTATCCATGTTGTGGTAAATGGCAGAATTTCCTTTTATTTAAAGGTTAATTAATATTCCATTATATATTTTCCCAGTTTTCTTAATTCCCTCATCCATCAACAGACACTTAGGTTATTTCCATATCCTGGCTGTTGTAAATAATGCTGCAATGAACATGGGAGTACAGATATCTCTTTGAGATAATGGTTTAATTTCTTTTGGATATATACCAAAAGTGGGATCGCTGGATCATGTGATAGTTCAATTTCTAATTTCTTGAGAATCCTGTATACTGTTTTTCATATTTGCTGCACCAATTTATATTCTTGCCAACAGTGTACAAGGACTCCTCTTTCTTCATATCCTTGCCAGTGTTTTTATTCTTACTTCTTGATAATAGCCATCCTTACAGGTGTGAGGTAATATCTCATTGTAGTTTTGAGTTGCATTTCCTTGATAATTAGTGATGTTAACCATCTTTTCATCTACCTGGTGGCCATTTGTATGTCTTCTTTGAAAAAAAAAATCTATTAATTTATTATTATTATTTTTACTATTGATTTGTATGAGTTCCTTGTATACTCTGGACATTAACCCCTTACTAAATATATGATTGACAAATGCTCTCTCCCATTCCATAGATTAACTTTTCATTTTATTGATGGCTTTTATTGCTACATAGAAGCTTTTTAGTTTGATGTAGTCCCATTTGTTTATTTTACTTTTGTTGTCTTTGCTTTAAGTGTGACTTCAATAAATATTGCCAAGACTAAAGTCAAGGAGCTTACCTTCTATGCTTTCTTCTAGGAGTTTTTGGTTTCAGGTCTTATGTTCAAGTATTTAGTCCATTTTGAGTTAACTTTTGTGTATGGTAAAAAAAATAGGGGGTTTCATTCTTTTGAATGTGGCTGTCCAGTGTTCCCAGCAGCATTTGTTGAAAAGACTATTATTTACCATTGTATATTCTTGGCTTTTTTGTCATATACCTATGGGTTTATTTATGGGCTCCCAATTCTGTTCCATTGATCTATGTGTCTGTTTTTATGCCGGTACCATACTATTTTTATTACTATAGCTTTGTAATATACTTTGAAATTAGGAAATGTTATCTTATAGCTTTGTTCTTTTTCTCAAGATTGCTTTGGCTATTTTGGGTCTTTTTATGGTCCCATACAATTTTTAGGATTATTATTGAAGTGTTTTATCACTCTTCAATAAAATTGTAAATGGGGTTGTTTCCTTCATTTCCCTTTCTGACAGTTTGTTGTTAGTGTATAGAAATGCAAGTGATTTTTGTATATTGATTTTGTATCCTGCAACTTTACTGAATTTATTTATTTCTAACAGATTTTTGGTGGACTCTTTAGAGTTTTCCATATATAATATCATGTTATGTGTAAATAGAAACACTTTTATTTATTTTGTTTGGGTGCCTTTTCTTTCTTTTCTCTCTCTCTCTCTCTCCCTTTTGACTAACTGCTCTAGCTAGGACTTCCAATGCTATGTTGAATAAGAGTGTAAGAATGGACATCTTGGTCTTATTTTTTTTTTTTTTACTTTTTTACCATTATGTATGATGTCCACTGTGGTTTTCTCATATATGGTCTTTATAATATTGAGGTATGTTCCCTCTCTACACACTTTGTTGAGAGTTCTTATCATAAATAGACATTGAATTTTGTCATATGTTTTTTCTGCATCTATTGATATGATCATGATTTTTAACATTTATTTTGTTGAATAATCCTTGCATCCCACCTGATGACATTGTATGATCCTTTTAATGTGCTGTTGAATTCAGCTAGCTAGTATTTTGTTGAAGATTTTTGCATTTATGTTCATCACGAAGCATTGTTATTGGAGATAATTTAAGACAAATAGAGCAAGAGTCTGATGAGCTACCCCACAACTTCTGTTACAAGCAGAAGTAATCAGCATAGTAGGTTTTCAGTGCTATTACCAGGTCAGGAGGATAAAAAGGAAATAAACTCTAGTGAAAACAGGTTTTCAATCAGTATTCTGATTGGCTCTGGTTAGTCTGGTTTAAAGCTATCCCTGGTAATTCTGACCAGTCTGCTTTTTGCTTAAGACAACCAGTAGGCTTAAATATTCACTCATCTGAGTGACTATTTGAATGTAATGTTGCTGATGAAATTTACAGACTTTTTTTTTTTTTGTAAAGGAGGAAAAAGATGGATTTTTCCCATATATTTCACAAGACTGAGTAAGCCAGTGACTCCTCAATTTCTAGACTACGTATTTCTATTGTATGGGGGAGTCAAATTAGAATCCTAGAAAGCCACAAAGGGAAAAGGCAGACTGAGGAAACAATACTTCTATTTGGCAAGAATTGTGCTTCTTCTTTCTGACAAGATAAAATGCTGTGAGGGAGCCATCTGTGTTTTGAAACAGCATTTTCACATCCTCAGCAAAAACCGATTAAATATAGCAAAAGTCACTTTCCACATATATTTTCTTGAAATGTTTGTACAATTAATATTGTTAATGAAAGAAAATGTGTAGAAAATGCTTGCTAAACTTGTTTCTTGATCCCTTTTCTCATAAACCCAATATAGGCTATCTAATTGTCACAAACAAAGGGTTTAATTTTTCACCAACAGGTGAAACTTTCCTTTGCCAAAAGAATGATTTTCAGATAACCATCCATATCCAAGTTCAGGAAAGTCCAAAATTTGTCAAAACCCAAATATGCCTAAAGCCAATACATATGTTTTACTTGAAACCTTTTGGGGTTAAGGTAAATCTTTTATTTAGCTCAATATATTTAAACCAACATTTATTAAGTGCTCTAGTTATCTCTTGCTGTGTAACAAATTATCCCCCAAATTTAGCAACTTAAAATAGTAACAATCATCTATTTGGGTCACAAGTGTGCAACTTGGTTAGGGGTTGGCTCTGATAGTTCATGTGTGTTCAAGTGTCATCAACTGGGACAGCTCAGCTGGGCCTGGATCCAGTTTGCAAGATGGCTCATTCGTAAGTATATTAAGTTTGGGCTGGCCATTGACAGGAAGCTCAAATGAGACTGTAGCTGGGAGCCCTTAGCTCTTCAAGGGGACTTCTCTGTGGGATAGGTTGTGCTTCCTCACAGCATGGTACATAGGTTCTAAGAATAAATGTTCCAAGACATAAAAGGTGGAAGCTGCCAATTTCTTAAGCTGGATACTGGTTCAGAAACTGGTATGGCATCACTTCAAACTACACTTTGTAGTTTCCAGTATATAAATCTTGATCTTCTTTTACTAAATGTAATTATTTTATTCTTTTTTTATGCTGGTGCAGGTTTATACGCAGTAGATTCATAATTTTTACCAAATTCTTAAATAGGTCTCTGACTTTAAAAAGCAAAGGAGCCATTAATTGAGTAATATCTCCTCTTTTCCAATTTAACAGAGACTGAGTCCCAGTATAGTTATGCAATTCATCCAAGATAAGTAAATGAGAGAGTCGGGTTTAGAATGCAGGTATGATGACTTCTGAGTGGTCACCAAGTATTTGTTAATTGATTACCTCAGATCCAGCTTCATAGGGTGTGGGGCATCTATTATCTGTAGATTTTATTCTAATTATTAACCTGAGCTTAGGCATTGAAGTCTCCCAAAACAGGACTTGACTGCTGAACACATCAGCTGCTCTTGCTTCAAACTGAGCTCACATACCAAACCAAACCAAACCAAAACAAAATAAAAGCAAATACAAATAACAAACAACAATAAAACATACTCTTCTGATTATGGATGTAATGTGAACCCATTGTAAAATTTCTGGAATACAATAGAAAACTATAAAGAACAGATAAAATTCATTCATATTTAAGACCCATCATTTGGTAGTCTAATTTTTTCTGTTATTAAAATTAATCTCATATTGTTAATAGTATATTATGATAATAATATGTATTATTAAAGACTAATAACATGTATTATTAAAGACTATAAAATACTGTTTAAAAGATAATATAGTTCCTAATATATAAATGTACCATATTCCTGTATTATAAGTTTTATTTATTTTTAATTTTTTATTGTTGATAAAACTTCAGTAAACATCCACATATATTCATCCTTGAATAAGGATAAATTCCAGAAGAATGTATACATGAAAGACATAAACATTATTAAAATTCTTAATGTTGGTTGCCCAACTGCTTTTCAGAAAAAAAGTTATGCTAATACCCACATAGCTCACCACTCCTGCACTACAATTCATTAATAGCAAGAAGAATTTTGTATCAAGTACTGAAAAATTCCATTCTTTGTATTTTATTTTAATTTTTTATTGTTATTTCTTCTAGAATGTAAGCACTGCAAGGGCTGAGATCTATTAATCTTGTCCACTTCTCATCTCTAATGCCTTGAGCAATGCCTGGTGCATAGCAGGTGCTCAACAACTATCAATGGAATGAATGAATAAATGAATAAATGAGCACATGTACCCTTTGAGCTGCCATGCTTTTGTGTTTTGCTCTGGGTTTTTTTTTAAGTTTTAATTTAAATTCCATTTAGTTAACATACAGTGTAATATTAGTTTGAAGTGCACAATATACTGATTCAACACTTCCATGTAAGACCCGGGGCTCATCACAGCCAAGTGCACTCTTTTTTTTTTTATTTTTTATTTTATTTTTTTATTATTTTTATTTATTTATTTATTTATTTTTATTTTTTTTATTTTTTTACCAAGTGCACTCTTTAAACCCCAACTCCTATCTCACCCATCCCCTATCCACCTCCCCTCTGGTAACCATCAGTTTGTTCTCTATAGTTAAGGGTCTATTTCTTGGTTTACCTCCATCTTTCTTTCTCATTCCCCACCTTGCTTTGCTCATTTGTTTCTTAAAGTCCACATGCAAGTGAAATCATATGGTAATGGTCTTTCTCTGACTGACTTACTTCATGTAGTAGTATTACTCTTCAGGTCCATCTATATTGTTGCCAATGGCAAGATTTCACTCTTTTTATGGCTAAGTAATATTCTGCTGTGTATATATACCTTATGTTCTTTATCCATTCATCAATCAGTGGACTCTTAGGTTGCTTCCATAATTTGGCTATTGTAGATAATGTAGCTGCAAACATTGGGGTGCATGTATCCCTTTGAATTAGTGTTTTTTTTTTTAATTTTTTGGGTAAATACCTGGTAGTATGATTGTTGGATCATAGGGTAATTCTATTTTTAACTTTTTGAGGAAACTCCACATTGTTTTCCATAGTAGCTGCACCAGTTTGCATTTCCACCAATAGTGTAAGAGAATTCTTTCTCCATGTTGCCACCAGGTGTGAGGTGATATCTTACATACTTTTTTTTCTTTTTTTTTTTTCTCAGCATCTCTGTCTGGCTTTGTTATCCAAGGTAATACTGATATTGTAAATGTGTTTGGGAGTGTTCCCTCCTCTTTTATTTCATGCAAATTATTTCAAAATTATTTTATATATTCTTATCATCAACATTTGGAAAGACTTAAATTAAATGCTTTCTTTCAGCATCATAGTAGTCACAGTTCCAAGAAGAATAAGTGGTCTCATTAAAAATGAGATTTTGGTGTTTGGAAAGAAGATAAACCACTTTTTCCATGTTCTGTCACGGGACTATATAATGCAGAGTATTTATTTCTAATGCCCATGGCCAAGATATTTTCAGGGGTCCATGAGGTCAAAACTAGTTTCATAATGCCACTAAGATATATATCTGCCTTTTTCACTACATTGATATTTGTAACAATGGTACAAAACTGTGGTGGGTAAAGTTGCAGAGACCTTAACACAAATCAAGGATCAAGGTAGTAGCACCAATACAAACTGTACTTGCATCCTCTATCCTCATATTCTTCTATGCCACATGAACAAAACAAAAAGAAGACAGTTTTGTATAAGAATGGGAACATATCTGACGAAGCAGTAAAACTTAATTTTGCTAAATTTTGATCCCTGATTACATACTCTTAGGATCGACATCTGTGAGGTGATAGAAAAAAGAAAGATCGAGTAGTAGGAGAACTTAAAGTGCAGTGCATTCACAACAAAGGCCTTACTATATCCCATGGAATGTTCTGGATCTGGAAAAACTCTTCAGAGTTGGTTCAAATTGTGGAAAAGGGGCTGGGTCCTTTTTACTCCTACATCAATCAATCATCGGCTGTAAGATGCTTCTGCAATGGTGCCATGATCTTGGGTATGATGACTTTCTCTAGCCAAACCCATTTGCCAGAGCGGGACTCAGTTAAGGATTATCAGTTGCCATAACTCTAAAACTCATAGGGGTAAAGGTGATGATCCTAATGCTTCTTCTCAGTGAAGTTTCTTTGCGTGTATCTCCTTTTAGAATCTGCTTCCCTGGGTGCCCAATCTGTGACAATCTCTCTCTCTCTCTCATTTATAAAATGTGTGCTTGATGAAAAAGAGGCTTCAAACATAGTTTTATACACTTTTAGGAACTCATTGCTATTGTTGCCATATTATTTTAGGGAGGGAAAATGCTAACATTCCTTAAACACTACAAACCAGTTACAGTTATAAGCTTTGTATTACCATCTTAGTCAATAGTTGTAACAACTCTGTGATTTAAGTGTAGTTATTATCTCCATCTTATAGATGGTCAAACTGAAGGACAAAGATATTTAATAACCTACTACATGGTGCAGTCAGGATTTGAATCCAGGTAGTCTAATTCCAGAGCCAGTATCCTTTTTAATCAGAGTTGTCTAGAAAAGAGCTGACTCCAATTTTGCCATAATGACCCAGTCTGGCTTAGTTTGGGAAGCATAATTTGGCTTAAAAAAGCAAGGTCTAAAAGAGTTCTGGGACCAATAAGCCAAAAACAAACAAACAGGAACACTCCAGATAACCCAACAAATGAAAATCTATTTATCTATGTCGCTGAGTGGAACAGTCCCATTTATTCCCACCTGAGGTACAGCACAAATCTCTTTCTCTACAAATGATGCGACTCTATCCTTCACACAAAAATCTATACTCCTTTTTCTAGTCCTTGTCAACATAGCCTCCTCCAGTGTGGGTTAGGACATCCTGTTTTTCTTGAATATAGTGGATGGTTAATAAATGGTGACTGAGTTCAACAACCTTTCATACCATCTTGTAGTGCATTGGTTGCTGTTGCTGTATTATTCCTATCGTCTTGTATAAAAAAGGCTGTTTTCTTTTCTTAAGATAGGACACAGGTTTTCCTCCCTTTAATGTAGCAGTTCTATCACAGCATCCACTACACTGCCATGCCTTGTGTCAGCACTCAATAAATATTAATTCAAACTGAATTGAATTGTTTATGAGGGGAGGAGAGAAATGTGAGAGCGCTGAGATTTAATATCTTTGGGCTTCTTGCTAGAGATTAATCAAAAAGAAACTATGAATTTTTTTATGACACATGTTTTTTTTTTTTTTCCCAGTAAGGCAGATTCAAATGAAAGAGAGCGAATGTGGCATATTTACACACTGCATCTCCGAGCTTAGTAGCTAGAATTCAGTTTGTCTTCATCCTTCTTTCTCCTTGCTCTCTCAGCCTGATTGCTGAGAAACATGGAGCTTAACCTCTACATGCGAGAGAGGGTAAGTCCCACAGGAAAGTGGTTTCTGAAAGCTAGACACACTAATGCCTGCTACTTCTGAGGAAAATTGCAGAGCGCCCCTAGACTTTCTCTGGAACCTTGGAGCAAAACATCCAACAGATCTGAGCAGTTGTTGGCATCTCACACTGTCTTCGTGATGCAAGTAATGCAAGCTCCTGATGATGTTTTTCAAGGCCTTGCCTCATAGATTGTGCAGGAATACTTTAAGCCTTTCAGAGTTCAATCCAGTATCTTAAGCTCAAGTCCTTAGCCTGCACTGAGGACAAATGTAGGATTTGAGTGCTCTGCTGTCCGGAAGTCATTATCTTCTATTAAAAAAAATACACACACACACACACACATATATATATATATATATATATATATATATATATATATATTCAAATTCTATGAAGACACAAACCTCAGAATGTCACCCCTTTCCTTAAGACTGTTTGATGACCTTCAGTGGAGAGTAAAGTGTAGTATTCAATACAACAACATGACCCTTGCTTCTATCTCTAGTTTCATGTAACTTATTTGGATTCATTTTGTTATGTGTCTAAAATTCACTCCTACAACATGTTATTTCATGTCTGATATGCTGTGCTTATACGGTTCCCTCTTCCAGGACTGCCCTTCTAGTAGTCTTTGGTCACCTGAATTTTTCATGAGAAGCACTATGTCCTCTAGGAGGTCCTGGCTGAATCTCCAAGTTCATTCTTCCAAATAATACTCAGGGAGCATCCACTATGGGTCACTTATTGCTCTAATTGCTGGAGTCAGAGTGGGAAGCAAATGAGAAAGGTGCCTGTTCCAGTTGCACCAACATTGTATTGGGGGCACAGAGACAGAACATCAATAGGTTAAGAAATAAATGAGATACTTTTCAGTAATAAAGAACTAGAAAATAAATAAACTGGAGTAATATGAAAAAAAGGGGATATGATAGAGGCTGTAAATAGTTCCCAGTAGGTACAAATGTCTTAAGTCAAGAATGAGTTTGGCATGCTTAATGACTAAAAGCCAGTGAGGCTGGAACTTGTTGAGTAAGAGGGATACTGGAGAGGTAGGCATAGGCTGAATCAGGTACGCAAATAGTCCGAAATCTATTCTAAAAGTAATGACAAGTTAGAGGAGAATTTTAATTGAGGGCTAATATACTCTGACTTGCATAGGAAGATTCAGCAGACAGATTAATTTGGAAGCTATTAGAATAACACAGAAAAAAGAAACTGGTGGCTTGAATCACACTGGAGATCTATTTTCAAGGCCTAGCTCGCAGTACCTACCACAGGTTAGAAGGAGGTTGGGACTGGTAGGAGAATGGAGGAATAAAGTTGGACCAAGCTCCTTTTCTTTATTGCCCTCAAAGCATCCTGTCTACACTAACACTGGCTAAAACCATATGTGTATATGTCTTTCTCTCCCACTGGCTTGAACATACTCTCATCTAGGGCAACTGTCTCATCTTTGAAATTTCAGGGCCTGGCACCATGCCTGGCATAGATAGTCCATATAGATATTCACTGGATTTAACTGAACTAAATTTATTTATTCTTCTCTTAATGGAACGAAGAGGCTTCTAATCAGTAGTAGGATATTTTCTTAAAGTATTTTTCATGGAAAGTTAGAATTACTATAAGAGATTCTCTGAGAAAATCATGTGTAAATAGAAGTATTAGCAACACTTGCAAACCATCTTTACTTCTGAGGATAAGACTCTGGTTTGACAGATTATGACCATCAGACTCTTACATTTCACTAAAGAATGAGGAAAAGGGGGCTAAATGTGTTATACAGATTCCTACTTTATTTCTTTGTAGGTATTCACTGAAGAATAGTGATGTTGAGCCCATCAACAGAATAGCCTTATAAACTATCAAAGGTCTGTGGACACAATATAAATCATTGTCCTAAAATTCTGTTGTTGAAAGTGCATTATAGTCCTTTGCATACAGCAAATAATTATAGTGATTCAGTTTTCTAAAATAAGTATGAGTGATAAACAGTATTATAGCTGGTAGATGATAGGCTATTATAGAGTAGAATTAATAAAAATTGCATGTCATCATTTAGCAAACATTTACAGAGAATCCAATTCACTATGCAGTGTCTCGGTTACCTTCAGTAAATAAATCAACTTCAAAGATTCCTCACAAATCTGGTATAATAAACACTATTGGATAATGACAATTTATGCCCTAAAATGAGGTAATGAAAGTTTGATTCATATGAATGTCAAAAGACAGTTTTGGTTCACTAACCACAAGTTATAAGGGATGGCACCAGCCTTTCAGAACAGAATGACACAAAGAGAAGGGTTAGCCAAGGCCTTGTAAAATGATTACTTCTAAAATGCTGACCTGAGCTATCAAATGGCAATGCAAAAAATGTACCCCACAAAGTGGTTTACAAAAGACTGAGGTATGTAAACAATGGATTTTGTTAAGCCTCTAGTCATCCAACTTCAGCGTTGCCAGGGGCTGGAGCAGGGGGATGTAGAGAGCTACTAATCAACAAGCATAAAGTTTCATTTAAGCAAGATGACTACACTCTATGGATCTGCTGTACAACACTGTACAGTCAATAATACTACTTTGTACACTTAAAATTTTGCTAAGAGAGTCAATCTTATTTTGTGTTATTTCCAGAATAAAATAAAAAAAATCTATTTGGGTTTATAAGTCCATGTAAAAGATGCAGAATCCCCTGGAGGAATTAAAATAGTATTTGTGAATCACAGATGATAGAATGAGTTAGTTTCATCTTATATCCAGCCAAGGCCTGTGGTGATAAGAAAATGAGAACTTAGATTAGGGGACAGTGTTGGGAGGGAGGTAGGGACCTTTATGGGTGATTCTGTGATGTAGAAGAGACCTAGCCCATGGATAAGAGGAGATGGGGAGTATGTGCCACCACAAGGGATTTAAAACCATTAAAGTTGAATATCTGAGGACCCAGGAAGAGGACATGAAGAAAGGGACAGATGCCACAGAAGAATGGTCTTTAAAAAAATGTTGCCCAAGGCAAGTCTTGTAGAAGGGAGGAAAACTCTCCTTTTTGGTTTTTGAAAGAAACTCCTGACCCTCTTCCTTATTGGAAGTTACATCCTTTAGCTGTGGTCTGAGTTAAAGAGGCTTTAGGATCTGCCTAGGACTTAAGCACTATCTTTAAAAGAAATATTTATGGGAAAATGCATTTGAGTTTTCAACAATCGATTTATAAGTGACTTTGCAGAAAACAGACCTTGGAGGGTTACCCCTATAACTTAAGTTTAAAGTTAACATTCAGTTTTTATGTTTCAAAATCAGAAAGATGACCATGCTGTGACTTTGAAAAATGCTCCTGAATTTGAAAAAAAAGTGGCTAAGATTATTTATAGATTTGAAAAGACGAAGTCATTTTTGTTTTAAAATAACCACCAAAGAAGAGTCAGTATCTCATTTTTACCAAAGTCTTGGCTCTTGTGGTCTTCCCCATTGAAAATCTCATTGTAATTTCCTGTTGAATATTTACTAAATCCTTAGAGGCTTTTTTTTTTTTGTAGTTATTGTGGATTTGCACTTAAATTAGGCAGAGCTATATTTTTAGTTATAGAAGGGACAGGCCACCAATAACAGAAATTTCAATCATAAGGAAACTAAAAATGTCATTTCTAACATGCCTAAAAAATCTAGGAAGAAAAGTAGATATATATTTGTGAAACATGGTAGTTGGATTTTGGAATTACATTTTAAGAACTTAAAGTTAATGTGAATATAATATAGCTTTAGTTTACAAAGCTTACAACTGAATTTGATTTTCTTTCTTTCTTTCTTTCTTTCTTTCTTTCTTTCTTTCTTTCTTTCTTTCTTTCTTTCTTCTTTCTTTCTTTCTTCTTCTTTCTTTCTTTCTTCTTTCTTTCTTTTCTGTTAGGTTTATGTGAATGCAATCTATACTAGCCACTGTGTGCATCATTTAAGTAAAACCAAGAAACTTTAAACTTTTTGTTTGTTTGTTTGACATCTGGGGAAGGGTGTCACAGAATGCCAAAATCTTGATGAAGCATTGTTATTACTCAAAAGTAATAATGAGCATTAAAATTACTCAAGGAAGTTTTTGAAAAATATATCTGCTTGAGTCTGCAAATACACTTTATAAAATGTAGAAGGGCAATTCTGATTTGCAGGCATGGTTGGGAACTACAAGATTTTGAGTCTAATATTTAAGTTCTCTAAAATTTTTTATATGGTCCAAATGGGGATGTGAGATTGACCACAGAGGAATTCAGGAAAGTGCATGGAACATCTCTATACATCACTGTAATTATGAATTACACATCAATTTAAACAATCAGCATAAACACTTGTAGGCAAAAGAAGAATTAGTAAGGAAAATTATAGTACAGTTTCATGGTACCAGGTACTACAAATGACACAACACATTTACAGTACTATGATGTTTAAAGAGACAAATTCAGGCTTTTGGAAGTTGATGCTCTAACTTCTAATTTAAAAATAAGAAGTTCAGCCAGCCATATGCTTGGTTCCAAGTACACCCTGCTTTCATATATTTTGATGCTTATTGTCACATTATTTTTAGAATGGTATTGGCATTAAGCTGGCACATGCAGGATAAATAATAACATTCGTCTACATGAAGTTTTATATTTTTTTTCTGAAAAAAGCAACTAAGGGGATTAATCCAGCTATAACTTTTACGGTTTTAAAAAAAGGGTATTGGTAGGTAAATGTGACTTCATTTTTTTCACTGTTGAATATCAAATGAATGCAATGTAGATTAATTTTGCTCTCATACCCCAGCACAAATATAATTCCACACAACACAATTTACAAGAAAAATGTGCTAATAAAATACAGCTCTCATTATTAATATATAAAAAGCATAAGGTAAAATGCCATCTTTAGTAGATTTATAATTTGACTACATAAATATTTAAAAGATCCCTTTAATTTTTTAAATTAATATTTGCTTTGCATTTGTTCAAGGAAAGTCTTCAAATGACTCACATTGCTTTTGGAATGCTGATATGCACTGATATGTATTATTTAAATACTCATATTCTTGACATATATCTAGATTTTTTTTAAATGGTGAAAATTAAAACTATTTTTAGCCTTTAGAGAAAAACAGACCGGGAAGTAACAGAAAAACAACTTTAAAACTCTTAGTGACATCTTCTGAAATACATTATAATAATAGATAACATTATGGAGACTTTAATAAGTGCCCAGACACATGTTCTAGGAGTGTAGGTCTATTAGCCATTTAACACCATAAAAAAATCACAATAACTGTAGGAAGTAGTTATTGCCTATTATTGACCTTATTTTATGGATAAGATATGTCCTTGAATCTTTCCTTTTGCCCGTACACTTTATCCAATCTAACAACAAATTCCATCAGCTCTGTGTTCAGAATACACCATAGACTCTAGTATTTTCCATCAACTCAACTACAACAATCCTCATCCAAGCCACTGTCATCTCCTTACCTGGATTTTTATTGCAAAAGCTTCCAAATTTCTGTCTATCTATACTTCACTATAGTCTCTGAATCTAGCAACCGGAGTGATGTTGTAAAAACACAGATTATGTTCTCTCTACTCCAAACCCTACAATAGCTTCATGTCTTATCCAGAGAAAACGCAGACACAATACAGCATCTGACAATGCCCCAATTCACTGTTTTTACAACTTGGTTGCATATTACACTCATGGGGGAACTGAACAAATACTAATGCAGCTCTCTCACCAAGAGATTGAGTTAATTCACCTGGGAGGCAGGCTGGAATTTGGGATTGTCAAGAGCTCTCTAAATTAAATCATTATAATGTGTAACCAGGGTTGAGAATCATTTCTCTTCAACCTTTGAGTCCCTTTCTGCCTCCATCACCTCTAACTTCATCTTCTACCACCTTTCCCCTTACATATGCTATGTTAGCCATAACCATAGGGTGACCACCTATTTTATTAACCCAACTGCAGGGTAAAAGGGTCAATATTAACAATTATGAAGAGGTACTAGGCATGGATTAGCACTGTCCTAGGCAAAACAGGCATTTGGTCGTAAAAATAAAGATCTAATTTGTAGTTCTTTGGGTATAAAATGTTCCGACCTCAGGCCTTTGGCCCCTGCTGTTCTTACTCCGGACTATTTCCCTCCAGATTGCCACTTGGCTTGCTCCCTCACCTTCTTCCATCTTTACTCATATGTCACTTTCCAGTAAGAGCTCACTTGTTCATTCAATTTAATACTGAAACCTAATCTCACTTCCACTCTCTTATTTTTTCTCCCTGTCTGATGTACTATATATTTTGCTTAAATCTTTATTTCTCTTGCCACTAGATTTTTTTATTTCTGTTTTGTTCACTTCTGTATTCTAGGTTCCAGACCAGTACCTGGGCCACTATAGTCAGTGAATACATATTTGTGCAAAAAAAAAAAGAGTGAATGATTTTTCAGCTGTTTCACATTGGGCAAGTTACCTATTATGCTTTGCCTCATTTTCCTCATTGATAAAACGGGGACAATATTAACACCTACCTCATAATGTTGGTGTAAGCACCTGGTGCATGGGATTGGGATAATGCCTGACTCAGAGAACGCACATGTAAATGCCATCTACAGTAGTTAATTAAACACATTCATCCTCATTTTTTTGCTCTAGCCACTGGCTTATAGGTCCACACCTGGAAACCATCACCCCTAAGCCTGCCTCACTTCAGAAATCATAAGTATCAATACACTGTGTTGGTAAACTGGCCCTTTGGAGAAAAAACAAGCAAGCCCTGAGCTGTGCTGTTTGCCCATGTCTGTGGTGTAAATATTTCCATCATGGCCAACTTCAAGTTACTAACAGTTTAACAATCAGCTCCCTCAATTCCTGACCATTTAATCATCATCTCTCACATGTTGGTATGATCTGGCTCTAATAAGCCACTGCCAATATCCTACTTCGGGCACACTCCTCCTTCAGCTCTCTCACTCTCATCGTACAGCTATACCTCCTACTTCCTCCTCTACACCATAACAGCTCCCAGCATATGATATCTCTATTTACCTCTAGTCTTTCAGCCTTTTTATTTCCTTCTATATCTAGCCTGTATTCACCAGCTGCTTAGCCAAAAGATCTTTTTCCACTATCCCGATTTCCTTTTAATACCGGTGTGTTTCTGTTGCACCTGTTCTACACACACGCTAGCCTCTATTATCTCCAGTCTTGCACTGGGGGGTGTCGAGCATCCTTGCAGAAAGTCAAGGAAACATGCATGCCATTGCTGAAACACATCCATCCCCTCCAGAATCAGCCGGATGTCAGCATCAGTAAACTATGTTACCTTCTCCAACACAAAAGATATGGTCTGGCAGGAGAAGAGGAAGATACATGTATCCAATGTCAATTACTGGGCCAGTAGTGCTCAAGACCCACTTCTGGCCATGCGGGTCACATTATCATGAGACACCTTGGTAAACAATTTTTAACTGGTTGCCCTTGCTGGGACCCAGAGAAAAACTGTTCCTGGTGCAGAACCTGCTCTTGATGGTCTTCCCTTCCCCTTCCTTCTTTGGTCTGATCAGTGATTGGCTATATATATATATTTTTAACTTCAGCAGTTATTCTAAACATTCACCTTTAATGAAGCCTTGTTCTCAAACTTCCAAATAAACTCTCCTCCTACTTCACACAGAAAGGCAACAACATCAGGTATCACTTCCTTCAATCCAGTGCCTCCCGTCGGTCTCTCTAGATCCACAACACACAGTCCTGGGTTGAAACAGTCCTCCCATGAAACAAAGACGGTGTGGAGGCTGCTATTGACTATACACAGTCAACCCTCCACCTGGGTCCTTGATTTTGAACCTTCCCATCTCCTGAGACAGTTTGTCTTACCAATGTACTCTCTTCAATTTCCTCTCCCCCAGTGTATAAATTGTCTAAATTCCTTTCTATTAAAAAATATCCTTCATTTTTCTTTTTGTCTACTTGTATCTGATTTTTCTCTTGCCTTGCTATCTCCCCTAATTTTTACTAAATAAATATTTTTTAAAAAAGGTCTCCATCTCCATTACCAATTCCTACTTATTTTTCATTCTCATTTTGCCCTGTGCATTCTGACTTCTGCTGGAGACCAACCCATTAAATATGCTCTTGTTGAGTCACTGAGGACCTCATAAGTAGTAAGTCCCACAGATGCATTTTAGTCTTTGTTTTCCCAAACTTCTCTATTTTTGATATAGTTGCCTATTTGCTCCTGGCTGGCATGCAGGATTCTTATCTCCCTTCTTGTTGCTCTTTGACCACTTATTCTTAGTTACCTTTGGAGACTCCACCCTGCTGCTTCCTTAGTTGGCATACCATAGAGTTGCAACCTTGTTCAACTCCTTGCTTTTCTCTAAAAGTTCTTCCCAGAAAAAAATATCATGGTCTGGGTTTCATAACCACTTTTTATGCTACCGACTATAAAATCTTGACTTTAGTCAATATTTTTCTCCCAATCTTCAGATTTGTATTTCTAATTGCTGTCTGGACATTTTCACTGCATGTTCCATAGACATCTCAAATGGAATACAACCCAAATGAAACTCATCATCTGCCAGTGACCAACCCATTTTATTTCTACTCTGTATCTTTAGATCAGTTGGTAGCACCACCTTCCACACATTCTTCTTACTACTAAGCATCTTTTCCAGATTATATTTTGAATTATGGTTTCCTGAATTAATCTGATCTTATTTGCTTTTGTTTTTATTAATTCCCCTGCCCCATCTATTTTGTTGTATATAGATGACACTCCTTGCTTGCTAATGTGACTGTATTTTGCAAATAGTATATCTGTATCTTTTCTCTCATATCAAAGGGTGTGAGGTGGCTGCAAGAGGCTGTCACATGAACACACAATATAACACCTTACTGAAACCAGTGGTATTATATTTTTGTATATCTGAATTGTGTTATTTGATAAACAAATCTACATTCAACAAACGTCATAAAATAGGAATGAATTTTTTTAAAAGATTTTATTTATTTATTCATTAGAGAGAGACACACACACAGAGGCAGAGACACAGGCAGAGGGAGAAGCAGGCGCCATGCAGGGAGCCCAACATGGGATTTGATTCCAGGTCTCCAGGCGATCCTGAAGTCCTGGGATGAAGGCAGCACTAAACCACTGAGCCACCCAGGCTGCCTAGGGATGAGATTTGTGGTTGGAATATGGTATCTCAAAGCTTTTAAGTATTATATAACCATTTTTATTTGAATTGTTACTTAATGTTATAAAAATGGAAGACCAAAGATTTAGGGGCAAGCGGTTGTTAGGTAAGTATGTGTCACAAAAACTATGAAATCCATATGCATAGTTTGAGAGAGACCATGCAGGGATGATGGTCAAGATTACACTTAATTTGCACTAGTGTATTTTTTTTGGAAAAGTCAGGAATATTTGCACATCAGTGAGGTCATAATATATTCTGGCAGCAGGGCTGATGGTCTGCTTGCTAAGTAAGGTTGCATTTAATTTTTTTTGAGATTTTATTTATTTATTCATGATAGACACACACACACAGAGAGAGAGAGAGAGAGAGAGAGAGAGAGAGAGGCAGAGACGCCGGCAGAGGGAGAAGCAGGCTCCATGCAGGGAGCCCGACATGGGACTCTATCCTGGGTCTCCAGGATCATACCCTGGGTCAAAGGTGGCGCCAAACTGCTGAGCCATCGGGGCTGCCCAGGCTGCATTTAATTTTAAAATGAAAAACACACATAGGGCACATTGGCGGCTCAGTGGTTGAGCCTTTGGGGTCCTGGGATTGAGTACCACATTGGGCTCTCTGCATGGAGCCTGCTTCTTCCTCTGCCTGTGTCTCTCATGAATAAATAAATAAAATCTTAAAAAAATAAAAACACACATATAGTTACATACCTACCTACACCCTTTCTGCATGTGCTCACACACGCACATATACACACAAACAAACACAAGTACTTAACCACACCTCCTCTTACTAATATATATCTGGAGGAATGTCCATAAAGATCCTGAACAGTGTAAGATTTACTAATCCAGTGCAATATCACAGCCAGCCAGCCACTACCACTAGCACTAGACTGTAATTTTGTACTTAGTTTTGCTACCACTCTTTCACATAAAACAGTAAACTGAAGTGATTTTCAAATATGTGGGAGACCAAAGGGAAATCTTTTCTTCTTCTAGTAAGCACAGAATGCTATTAATGAGCCATGGATAGCTTCCCTACAATGCAATGCACTTAGCCACTTCCTCTTTCTGTGCTCACAGAAGCTGCGATTATCAAATTCTAAAGCAGTAGTTTGAAAAATGACTTCGTTTTTGGGAATCTGTGGGATATATATCTTTATAAATTTTATTTCCACTTGCCATGGGGAGTTGAGTATCTGCTATTGACATAAAGTTTATATAGCACTTTGAGCTTCTGGGATAAAAGAGATATGATTACAAAGAAAGTTAAGAATATTTAAAAAAGGGTAAGAAGGGAGTATTTGGCCCTGTGGCTTTTTTCCCCGTGCATGTGATTCTTATTTTAATAGAAATTCTACATGCAGACGGGACACAAGTTCACATGGGGAGATGGCAGTGGACTTATAAAAAGAAGTAATAAGTAATTTCATTTTAAAAAAGTGTATGAGAACGTGACTTTTTGAGTCAGAGACCCGAGTTTGAATCTTTATTCTACCACTTACAGTATGTCATGTATTATTCTGTAAGCTTTACAATAATTGACCAGATGAATCCTCATGACACTTGTATGAAGTAGATGCTGTCTACATTCTCATTTTATGTTATTTTTTTATTTTTATTTTTTTTACATTCCCATTTTATAGTTAAATAAACAGGCACAGAGAAGGCAGTCACTTGCCCAAGTCACAGGGTCACACAGCTGGTAAGTGACAGAGCCAAGATGAATAACGTATATTAAGAATCTCATAGCAGTGGTAATGGTCGCGACCATCAACTGAATGTCTACTCTTTCCCAGATTGTATGGTGTCTTACCTACATAATTCATAAGAGCTGAAAAATATTAATTTAAAAAAATTTAAATCATGAAATATACCACTTTTAAACATGTAGTAGGGTATTTATAAATATTTTATTTTATTTATTTTTAAAAAATAAATATTTTAGATAACATATTAGCATTTCTTTGTAATGTATTTAATTAATTCAGGATTCAGCAGGATAAGAAGTATATCTGAAGCTAACAATTCTCTCCTAATTTGCTGTGGCAGTCATTTGATCCAATTTTCAGCAGCAATTTAGATTGAGAATGTGCTACATTATTTGCCATTATGTTCAGCTCTAGGATAAAGTTGATACAAAAAAACTCCCAAAACTTATCTTAAGCATCATTAAAGGATAAGTCATTTTGGTATGTGTCTGATAGAAATGAGCTTTGGAATAACCATAATGGAAGGGCCTAACTATACATGCATTTCAAAGTACCATAGGTGGTCCTGATAAATTATTCTAAAATAATTTAGCACATTTACAGGAGAAATGAATATAAGCTATAAACATTCTGAGAATGGCTATAGAAAAATAAAACAAACAACAAAGAGTTCATGTCCCCAAACACCTATGAATTTCATTTTGCCTTAAAGAGCATACTTGTTTGAGAGTCTGCATTGTACAAGGTGTATTGCTCTGTAATAACTTGATGATTTTGCTGAATTCAGCTTCTGGCATTGAATATGGACATCAAGTCCAGTCGCAGGGTAAATATATCATCACTGCTAATAGTGAGAGAAGTTGGAAGAAGAGGGCATGAACTCAAGAAAAATAAATGAAAATGATATCAAAAGAGAAAAATGAGATGCAGAACCCAACCAAGTGATGTAAAGCAAAAAAATAAAGCGAAGAAAGAATGCTCGAGACCGTTTTTATCATATGAAAAGATAAAAAATAGTGTAACACATTCCAAATAGCAAGAGTCCAGTCATGCTATAAGTAAGAAAAATGGCCATGTCTTTGTATACAGATAAATAAGAATACAGTGACACTCAAATATGTAACCTCTCCTGGGGATGAAAAATACTTACTGTAGTGATTATTTTTTATATTTATGGGTATTTTTTATATCAATGAATATTTTTGTAGCACATGATGGCTTTTTAAATATTAAAGACATTATAAATACATTTGAAATATAACTTCATGGTGCCTTCTCAGCTCTGTTATTCTCTACTACTATATAAGACAAATGATTTCTGTACACACCATTCCCTCAAGGGATAAGTCACCTTAGTATATGTGCAGCCGAAGCGAGCACTAGGATAAGTCATTTTAAAAAGAGTACTTTAAAAAGTTTTGTTCTGAAACAGATCTCTGCTAGAGTTTTGCATGATTTCTTTTGTTTTCTGAAAGTCAGGAAAATGAACTTAAGAGGGCTAAAACCAGTTTTCTGATATGAACTTGAGTCATTATTAGTAAATATATATCAATTTAAGGGGTTCAGTATTATAGATCATGCATAAAACATCATGCTGAATAGTTAAATGTGATAAAGCAAAACGAATGTTGTGCAAAGCAACGGAGTTTCATTTAATCTTTTTATAACATCATTTGAAATATATATATATTTATATGGTGTGTGAATTTATAGGAGAAATCAATTATATTATTATGTGTATATACTCCTCCCGTTAGTAACACACTAATGTATCACAGTATCAGAGAAATGCACCCTAGAGAAAACGCTGCTATTCTTCATGGAAAAATCCATGAATAACATTATGCAAAAATTAATTTATGATAAATGATTTAAATCTAGAACTCAGAATAGCTTATTTAAATGCTATCAGAAAAGAACACCTCACCCGCAAAAAGGAGTCTAGGGATCCATTCTCCATATATTCCACCACAATCATTACTGGTCTGCCTGCAAAAAGAGCAAGAGAACACACAAGATTAGAGCAATTACAAAAAAATGTGCTGCAGTTAGAGATTTCCAGCTGTGGCAGCTAAATCATTTGTATTTTATTAATAAGAACTTCATTTTCCAACATGCTTCTACAAAAGTCTTACTATTACACATAGAGATCTCTCCATTTTTTACAGCCTTGTTTATGTTGAGTTTGTAAAAAGAACATGAATTACAAAGGAATTAAGCATTTCTTTTTCTAGAGCCCTGCAATCGCTTGTTTAGATTACGTTCTTTTGGTCCTGATTTCTCCTTAAAAGACAATCAACAAGCTAAAGTCAGGGTTTATGCAGTTACTGTAGCTGCTCTGGCAGTTGTGGTACAACTTCTCCCATAGTGGTGTGGTACCCTCGGCTGAATTACATTAGACCAGACGCTTCTGAACTATTCCTAAGGCAAAGCAGAAAGAGGAATTTCTATAAATTTAAGAAATTATAAAAACCATTAGTCATAGTCTGCTTTTAAGGGCTTCTAAGTGGAAAAATGTCAGTAGATTGATGGATGCTACAAAGTTGGTGGGCTTTGCAATAGTTCTTGATCATGTCTTTATTGGACAAAGATTAGATCAACGTAACAATGATGGCAGTACATGAAAAATAAGTAACTCTGATTTTGTAGTCTAGTAACAAGCTAAAATCGGAAACTGAACATCATTTATCTCTTCTCTATCATATCTATTTGCAACTGTTACCAGTTCCCAATACCTCTATTAGGTAGAATATGTAGCATAAATAACTTAGATTGTTTCAAAGAAAAGAATCTATTTGTTCTGCCAAATTACTCAAGTTTAAAAGATAAACTCATTTCAGATGAAGGGAAAATGATATTTACCTGAAATAAACATATATGACATATCTACTTTTTACAACTGTATTTCTTGCTTCTCATTGAGATTTTTAGCAATTGAATCTGCACTGTGCACAGAGTTTTTCCTCATAAGTACAAAAGATCTGGAAAGAAATTATGTGTGCTAATGACGGAAATATTAGATCTCATATTGTAATTCATGTCCCTTTTATGAACTCAAAGCCTTATGGGTTAAAAAGGGTGACTATAACAAATTAGTACAATGTCTGCAAATGCTAGATTTTACATTTGAATCTATATTTTCAAGAAAGATGTGCTAAAGGTTAAATGTAGTAATAAAACTCCCTTTTTATCATGCATAGTATGAGAATCCAAAGAAATTTTCCATCTTGGTGGATTTCCATAATGTTCCTCAAAGTCATTAATTTCACTCAAATACAGATACAGAACTTTATCAGAAAATATGGCGGTCAAGTGAACTGTCAGCACTATTGTAGCAAGGATCTAGAAGATCCAGGTTTTATTTATTTATTTTTTTAAGATTTTATTTATTTATTCATATAGACAGAGAGAGAGAGGCAGAGACACAGGCAGAGGGAGAAGCAGGCATCATACAGAGAGCCGGACGTGGGACTCGATCCAGGGTCTCCAGGATCACGCCCTGGGCTGCAGGCGGCGCTAAGCCGCTGAGCCACCCAGGCTGCCCAAGATCCAGGTTTTAAATCTGACCACTTGTCATGAAATCTTTTATTTGGCTACTGGTTTCAGAGAGCTTGGAAACAGGAGTCTGATGCAAACACAAAAGATCATTTTTGATACTAAATATGAAAATTCTGAGACCAATATTTCAGTTTCAATTATAATGGATCATGGAAGTTAAGGGGAAAACACTGGGTTACCACTGAATTCAGCTGCCCAGAGTCATACCTTTTTCATCTACCTTGACCATCGCTGCCAGGAAACATATTTAGTATAAATAAAATAAAATAAAATAAAATAAAATAAAATAAAATAAAATAAAATAAAATAAAATAAAAATCCTCTCCATAAGAATGTCAGTCTTGATACAATAAAAAGAGCTTGTAAGCACTTCACTTGTATTGATACAAATTATGATTAGCCCTATTACACAGATAAGGAAATTGAGGGAAAATTAAAGTACTTGCCCAGAGTTAAACAGCTGGTAAGTGGCAGTGTCAGGTAGAGAGTCTCAGAGCTTAAGCTCTTAATTTTTATGCCATAGGTGCATCTCAGACATAATTTATAGATTAAAGCAGAAAGGTTCATCCCATGCTGGACCTCCTCTCTCCTAGCCAGCCCTACCATCTCCTGTTCCATTAGCTGTATTGCTTAGTCCTGTCTCCTCTGCTATTCCTTCTGGCATTCCCCTGCTATATTACCCACCGATTTGTTTCTCTCCCTAATCTCACCCCACACCTCCCAGAATGTATATGCTGCACCTATTCCTTGAAAGTCTCCACAGCGATATTTCCCATAGTGGCATTCCCATCACATCTATTGCCTACACTATAAAACGTTGTGTCTGATTCTGTTAGGTTCTTTTTCTCTCCTAAATTCCCTATATATTACTCCTATGTATCCCCACTCACGAGGTTTCTCAAAACGATGTTTCTGTAAAGATGAGCAGAGTAGGTGCTTTATAGGAGCAAGTTGACTTCAAAATTCTCAACAATTTTCATAATTCCTCAGAGAGTAGCACTGAAGTGTTTGAGCAAGATTCTAATCTATGTGAATACCAAGTACTTTGAAATTATTTCTATCTATAACTCTTTGGGAGATACTTGATGCGATCTTAACATTCATCAGTGACAAGTTTCATCTTCTCATTAAAGATAATAAAGAGTCAAATGAAGACTCCCCCGGTTTCTTGTGAATTAGAAGTTTCACACCTGAGCTCTGCATCTTTTGTATTTTGTGCAGTAACATCAGTTTAGAGCTGCTATTATTAAACTAAGGAGCTGTTTTATTAGAAGACTGCTGGCATCTAACCTGTAATTTGTTTCCTAGTGGTTTTCTATAGGGAGGTTAGCTACACTGTGAAGATTACAAGCAACTTTACAGTCTATGATCACATTTTATAATCAACAAAATAGATGAGTTAAGGGTAACAGTCCTATTTTCAAATACGTAAAAACTATACAATACATTACTGTTCTTGGAAAATATATTTGGAGGTGATTAATTCTCTTTTTATATTTTCAAAATATTTCAGCTTCTCTATTTTTTACAATTTTAGCCAGTTTCCCAAAGCCTCATGTCACAGAATTAACTTAGTATTTGCAATGTACTGAAGTCAACAAACTCCAACATTCTTGAATGTTAGTCAAGTCTCAAAATCCTTTTATAGAAGCCTCATCAGGTTAAGAGATTCTTGAAAAGTACTTCTACAAGTCATACAAAAAGTGAATTTCATTCACTTTTTTATCCTTCAAAAAATAGCCTGGAAATGGTTATGTATATCTTAAACTGCATTGGAATAAAAACTTTGGAAGAAATCACTTGTTTATATCCTGAACTCAATGAATCATAAAATCCCAGATCATCTTTTTTCTATTATAAGGAAAAATATTTTCTTTGAGACTTTAATGAACAATTGACTAATGTATTTTTTTTTCTTCCAAATTCTCAGTTGCCCAATACTCAAGATGATTTTGATATGGGTGATGTTGAGAAACCACATGATGATAAAAGTGTTATTAAAGAAAACAGAAGAAAAGCGTTCTTTAAATGTTCTAAGGATACGTGGGGAAAATATTTCATGAGTGAAACAGTATATTTGTTGTTTGTTTGCCTCATGAAGATCTGTGAAAGAAGGGGATTACAGAGATTTAACATTTTCGTATGAGTAATGAGTTTTTGCTGAATGTAGTATTTTGTATCAGCTTGGCCATTTCTAATATGCTGTCAGTAATATCAAGAATCTAAACAAATCGCAATGACCTCCAAACTCTATTACAGATTTAAATCAATTCTAGCTTATTTAACATTATATCATGTCTATATTTTGTCTACCATGTAATAAAATTTGTGGCAATAACTTGGATGACAGGTTGCCTGCTTTATTTCCCCCCCGGTTACAATTCTAGACTTTTAAAGCCAGTTATTTTTAATCTATTTCTACCTCCCCCATTTCTGTTATAGAGATAGTGACTTATAATTATAATCTCAAATGGATTTGAGAATAAATAATTTTCCTATCCCTCTAAGGCATTAAAAATATGGATGACATAAATTTGAACAAAGTTATATTAATTATTTTTATTCATAAAATAAGTACTAAAATTGGGGAATGACTTTTTCCTTATACTGTTGCCTAGTTACTATCAGATCGTGTCCCAAATGAATCTTATCCTCGACTGAATTCAAATAAAATCTTTTAACATTTCCCCTGAACTTTCTCTAAAACATTGCCATCTATCTAGTTACCCAGGTCTGAAATCCTACTGTAATATTAGACTTCTCACTTTATCAAATCCCTGTTAGTCTGTAAGTCATTACGCTGTGCTGACGATATAAAATCTGTTATTGCTGCCCATACTCTGTTTTCTCTTGCTTCATTTATTAAAATAATCAGTTACTAATTATACTTGCTAAGGCTTATGTAACCATTATTTCAGACATTCAGCGATGCATCAAACATTTTTTTAATGCCTACTACACATCAAGTACTCCTCCGGCTTTCAAAGAATCATGCTCAATCAGGGGTGCCTACGTGATTCAGTTGGTCAAGTGTCCGATCCTTGATTTCAGCTCCGGTCAGGATCTCAGCATCATGAGACTGAACCTTGCATCAGGCTCTGTGCTCAGCGTGGAGTCCGCTTAAGAGTCTCTTGCTCTCCCTCACTCCCCTCCCCCGCCTTGCACCTGTTCATGAGCAAACACGCACTCTCTCTAAAACAAAACAAATCCAATCCTCAATCGATACCTGATCCTTGCTCCATGGAGTGTAGAGTGGAATGGGGAACCAAAATAGGTAAACAGTCAATTACCATGAAGGGCTAATGCCTCCTTTAAAAACCTGTTTTACTTACTGTTGTTAGCTCCAGGATTAAAGTCTAAACTTCTTGGCGATAAATTCCTTCACAATCTCTCCTCTACCTTTGTTCTGGTGTCATTTTTATCTCCTCCTAGTCCCCGATTTCCTGTTTTTCAAATTCTCTAGGGGACTTATAATTCATGAAGTATGACTTCACTTGTACCTCCTCTCTTCCCTGGAAGATTGCCTTCTTCCAGTAAAATCATATACATAGAAAAGAAAAAGCAGAGCTTAAATACTGTCTCCATTGTCAATTCTATGAATCACTTTGCTTTTAGGAAGATCTGATTGTTTCCTTTCTCCTCTCTTTACATCTTAATCAAACAATCATGACACACTTATGGTGTGGTATTGGTGTTTACTATGGAGGTGTCTGCCTCCTACTCTCAAATGCCCTGGAGGTAAAAAATCGTGTATAGTTCTTCTCAGCAAATTCACTGTTGAGCACAGAACTAGGTAAAGAATAGCTACTAAATTTATTTTTCTTTTTAATGGCATACCATTCTGTAGTGAATTCTAGTCCAAGAAAAGAGTTACTGAAATAATGGAATAGCAAATCAGTAAATCCTAAATTCCTCGCATTGTAAAACACATGGATCCAAAGATAAAACTTCAAATTTTAGCCCTGCTACCTACTAGCTACATGATCTTGGGGAAATTATTTTCACTTTCTCAGTTTTTACATTTACAAAATGAGGATAATAGTAACTTACTACACCTGGATTTCAAAGAATTAGATGAGAAAATGTATAGTTAGCACAGTGTCTGGCAATTGTTGGCACTTAAAAATGTTGGCATACATTGGCTTTCCTTCATTTTTGTGCAATTATCTGTTTCCCTCTTTTTTTTTTTTTTAAAGATTTTATTTATTTATGACAGACAGAGAGGGAGAGAGAGAGGCAGAGACACAGGCAGAGAGAGAAGCAGATTCCATGCAGGGAGCCCGACGTGGGACTCGATCCGGGGTCTCCAGGATCTGGCCCCAGGGTGAAGGCGGTGCTAAACCACTCAGCCACCAGGGCTGCCCCTGTTTTCCTCTTCTTAGTAGTATTTGTTCACCATGTAGCAAAAACTAGTTTTATAAAAATGGATCATTTCCATATTTTATTGTAATTTGGCATTGACATAGAAATTCTTTTATTATCCTATGGCAAAGTAAAAATGAGTAGTTTACATATTTTATATAATATAGTAAATTCCCAGTTTTTGCACTGAAATTCTCATGTCTCAGGCAAATTGGGATGGTTGGTTACTTTATACCTTGTGTGCTCATCACAGTGAGAAGTTGTAGGATTAGAGTCAGATAATGTGGTATTGAAGACTTCCACTTTGGAGAAATGACCTTTCATAACTCACCTATGTTATATTAACTCACCTCCTTATTTGCATGTATTTGTATATTTGTATATTACATATTATCATATAATAATATTTGTTCCATTGTGTGATATGTGAGATTAAATGAGCTAAAGTGTTTACAATACAGAGAATCGTACATTATACTAAATACTCAATCACCTAATAACAGCTTAAAGAATGAACGGATAAACACAAATATCACAACTTACGCCCGTGGCTAGATGTTGAATCCTAAACTAAGAAGTGGCTTTCAGAGTTAAAAAGATTCATAACTAAAAATGACTACGATCAGTATATTTAGCTTTCTTGATGGTCCCAAAAGTCTATTTAGATTCTATGCACCTGAAATCGACAGGTTTGAAGTTGCTTTAAAGAACAAGATGGTTACTCCTAGAGTAAAATAATCAAAATGGGTATTTTAAAATTTTTAAATGGTATACTATAATATATAGTTCCTTTGGAATAGCTAGTGTAGGAAATAGATTCTTATTCCTATCTAACAAGTTAGACTGCATCTTTTGTACTCAACATATTTGTACCTGTAACAATATGTTTTATGGTTAATTTGGAATTGATTTTAACCTTAAAGCTATTTGAAACTCCCAAATCTCTATGATAACTATGTTGATTTGGTTCCATGCTTTGTCTTAATTTTTTTAATTTTGTTTTTTAAATTTAGATGTGATCCAAATGCCCTGAGAGAAATGCTGAAGAATAAATTATTTCATCCAATGATGAAACAGCTGAGCAGAAATTAGGAGGAGGGATTGCATTTATGAAAACTGTGGCATTTCTCAATCTAGATTTGTTTCAGTGTAAATGAAAGGTGTGAGGCTAAAGAAATGAAACACAATTTTCCTGCCAGTTCCCGGAAGCAGCGGCACACCATCTGCATCAATTAACTTCAGTAATATTCTGTACTATTCTTTCTACTGAAAATTACCAGATGGGCAGAAAGACTTCTTCTTAATTAGAAGTGTCTTGTTGACAATGAAAGTTACTGCCAAAGATCCCTAATGTTTGATATTGTTTCTACTATATGACACTAACCATACTGCAAAATTTTAATAACATATAAATTTTTAAGAATGGCTTTTCTTGATTTTGTAGTGCATTCATATTTACAAAAGTATTATAACAATGATCAAATTAACTGTACATGTTTTGAAATTATCTGATTTATGACTTTTTGCTTTCGACCATTGTTGAAAGACATGACTATACAATAAGCAACTGATGATATAATAATCAATTATTTAATTGCCACTAGGCAGCAATGAACAAAATGCATCAGACAATTCCCATGACTTGAAATGTTGTATATCTAAATTCAATACCAAATTAAACCAGGGATGCCTGGGTTGCTCAGTTGTTAAACATCTGACTCTTGGTTTTGGTTCAGATCATGATTTCGCCGATTGTGAGATGGATCTCTGAGTTGGGCTCCACACTCAGGAGAGAATCTGAAGATATTCTCTCTCTCTCTCTCTCTCTCCCTCTGCCCCCAAATAATCAAATCTTTCAAAAGATTAAACCATGCATCAAATAAATGATTTTATGCTGTCTTTGTTGTTTTATTTGCTGTGAAAACCTTTTGTGTAGATGATTTAACAATATATACTATATTTAAATCAGCACATATGTAATGACTAACTTTAAAAAATAAGTTTTTCAATGTGCTAGGCACTGTTGTAAGGGTTTTACATGTGTTAACTCATTTAATCCTTATATCAACTCTAGTGGTAAGTGTAATTACTAGTTCAATTTAACAGCTCAGATTATAGATGCACTAAGAGGTAAAGTAATTTTTCCAAGGATGCACAGTGAGCAACTGACAGAGCCAAGGCTTGAAACCAAGAGATCTGGCTCCAGATTCTGAGTGCTTAACCATCTTGCTATATCCCAAATGATACTTGGGCCTCCATTAGTAATTCGGAGACATAAAGTATTATCCTAAATGTCTGTGCCTCATCTTAGGAACACATCCTATAAAGTTATTATGGACAGGATACTCAGTTGCTCCTAAAGATGTTTTGTCCTTGAGAAGTTCTAGGATTTTAAAGTCTCATAAAGCTCTATCATATTCTATACAAACAGGAAATACATGATAAGGAAACTTGCTGGAAAAACCTTTAGATTTTGCTATCCCCATTCTCACACATTATTTATGATAATGAGTCGGAGGTTCCTTTACAAAGAAAAACTTCAAGAGAGAGTCTTGAAGCTTTTGAGAGAAGGTAACATTTTTTCCCTGTATTGTTTCAAATGCTTCATTTCTGGCTTCAGAAGTGCCTTATGGTTACATAACCAATCAATCAGGTTTTTTTTTTTTTGTCTTTTATATCATTCACTAATCAAAAGAAAATCAACACAAAATATAAAAATAAAGCAAATATCTAGAGAGGATATATTTAATATCAACTACATAGGTGACTTATGGTGAAATTTTAATTATAAGGGAGAAAACATGTGTTCAATGAAGAATATATACACAATATAAAGTACCAACTACTTTCCTTTGTTCTTCATAGAAAAGTTACTACTTATTTTTGAGTCTTTTCTGCAATTCTTAGAAGGGGTTTAATTAAAAAGGAAAAAATAGAAAGGAAGTTCAGTTTTGCTAATTAAACTTTCTTTAAGACCTCTCTATGCATAGAACTATGAAAAGCTAACATTGTGCCACCAGGCAACTTCCACTGTGCTTTGTCCTGCCAGCCAAAAGAGTGAATGCTGAGATGTGACATGTTTTCTAACAAGATTGGTCTATCCCCACTTATTTAAGTTCTTAAGTGGCCCAGCAGCCCATGAGGGCATGGATGAGGCCCTGTGGGAGAGGAAAAGGCATTTGAGTAGCTCAGTTGCTTATCATGTTTCCAATGAAGGTGAACAAACACAGACACAACAACTTCAACCCACACAAAGATTAAATCCTGATTCACATGGAGACTTAGCTCATTTAGCAAGCTGTACAAAGTTTTTTTTTTTTTTTTAGAATTTTTCTTTGTGAAAAGAAAATGATTCTGAGATGAATCTTTTGAAAGTGTTGACAGTTTCTTTGAATAGCATCAAAAATAGATGACACAATTTGTAATAATAAAACAGGAGGATCTCTAGGGAATAGATCTATAGTTTCAATGGAGAATTTAAACAGCCACATAAATAAGGTCCAGATTGTTAAGATTCAAACTTCTACAAATGATATTAAGAAAAAGAAACATGTATACTATTAAGAATACATAGCTAAGATCAAAGGCTAGAACCATTCAAAGAATCTGAAACTAGTAAAAAGTACTAGTAAAGAAGAAGTAAAAAAGAACCAGTAAAAAATCTGGAGATCACTTAAAGATTCTTTTAATATTTTTCATGTTCTGGAAGAAAAAAAATAGAAATTCTCTTTGCAAACATTCAAGAGTTTGATAGCGAATGTATACTACAGCTCTGTTTTTACAATTTTTCTTTTAAATGCACTGTCAACTTACATAAAGATAATGGTGCTCAGATATGTCAACTACACATAACTTTATGTAAAAGATATGGAGTTTCTAAGAACCTGAGATTCTTCATTTGGAGACCTCCTGAAATTGTATGCAAATCTTTACATATGTGATCATATGCCAATTTTCTTGGTGAAGCATCTCTTATTTTCGGCCAAGAAACAAAGTATTATCCATAAGGAAACTGAATCTATGACCTGTGCTACAACTTCAGGACTCTATAAGAGTCCTTAAACTAATAGATGTCAATAGATTAAAGTTTTTACAAAATGAATGTTATTTGAAAGTTGGAATTATGCCTTCAAGTTTGTGTTTGCTCCCATCCTGACTTTTCTTATCCCAAGTGGTATCTTCAAGTTGTCTTCCTTAAGTTTGCAATGATTTTCTAATCTTTTGTGTTATTTCTCCTCAGGTAAGCCAAAGAACCCTGCTCTTTGGAACCAATGACTTCAAGCAATTGAGGAAGCAGACTGAACACAACCTTGACAGTATCTGGCCAGCTCCTCTTGCACAGGTTTTGGAAACCATCAGTATATCCCAAATAAGTGTTTTTAACTAACCCTCTAACGTAGCAATAATGAAATGTTTTAAAGGGGTTATTTATTGGTGTATGACTACAAATACAATCACTTATGTCACCTTCCTTGTGCTTCTGTTGGTTGGGTGTGGTCTCTTTGCTGTTTTATCAGCCACCCTCTCTTCTCTATGCCACTCCTCAGTCTTGAAATAGAATAATATTGGTCATCTTCCCACTCCTGCCCCAGATTCTCCATTCTAGTCTTTTGTAATAGTTGCAGTTCTGCAGAGTTTCCTTCTGAAGCCTGCAGATGCACAGACTTTCAAGGAGGAGAGTTCTCTAGGGAGAACTGTACAAATGAGTATTGATTAGGGCCTATTGGGTCCTATTTGGGATCACACAAATGGTAAGGAATACAAAAACCAGGAGTGAGGAGTCCAAATGAAGGTTTTTACTTTTTTTTTTTTTTTTTGCCATAGTTCACATTGTGAATATTTATTCAGGATTTTATTTTGCACATTTAATCCAGTTTTCCCTATATCTTTTAAAATTAGCTTTTGGTTTAAGTAACTACACTTACAAACACTCATTAACACACAACTTGTTTGGGGTAATTGGCAACATTCTCAACTGCAGAAATGTATAAAATAGAAATCCTTCAATTAAAGAGCATTTTTCCTCTTGAGGATCTCTTACTTAAAAAGTAAACCACCATCTCTTAAACTTTATGTATGTTGATTGCAACAGTATATTGTTAAAGATAAAATAAGGCCAACTGTCGTATATACTACATACAAAAGGATAACCATCCTCAGAACTAAAGCCAAACTATAGATATTATTTTGTCGAAATGATTAATTTTGAAATGTCAAATTATAGATCTCAAGCAAAGTTACTGACCTTTTTTAGAATGCCTAAACACATAAAAAATGAAATGGTTTACTTTGATTTTTCTGAACCGCAGTTTGATTGTATTTAAAAGTTATATACTTTTCCACTGTTGAGTTCCCTTGGCATACTGAGTTAATGCCAATTTTACTTAACTTATCATATATTCCTTCAAAGTCTGCCACTTAGTCTAATATATTTGGGCTACTGCTTTTCTGTAGTCCTCTGTATGCATCAAAATCTGATAAGATTATATTCTTAGGTCTGAGATTCTCTGCAGCTTCAACCTTACTTTATCATTCCTTATTTCTCCCATCTAAACTATATGCCTTATGAATAAGAAAAAGTTTTGCCTGAATAATAATGCACGTAATATTTGTCCTGACTCCATATCAGATAGGATTTCACATGAAATATAGAAAGGAAAATACTGATAATCATGGCTAATGGACTTTGAAGACATTTTAATATTGGCTCAGCTCAGTAAGTCCTTTGCTATAGAGATGGTCTAGTTGGATCTGTTATCAGCCTATAGAAAACTGGATTGTGAATTCACTCCCTGACTTGGCTAGTCACGGGATGCTTATATATAGATATGAAGAAGTCTGGCTATTTGAGTATAAAGCTCATCCAAATTTTTTTCAAATGGTAAAAAATTAAATAAAAGTAAATATTATTATTAATTATATATTTAATGATTGCTCTGGTCTTCAAGTCCCCATGTGTTCACATTTCTCTTGTTATCTGATTCAGTGTAAGCAGACAGGGAGTCTCATGGGATTGATTCACTCCATTTTTGCCATTTCCTTTGACCCTAACACATGGAATGCAATAGAGAGAAGCTCAGGTAAAAATGTCAAAAGAGGTATTTTATATATAGCATTGTATCTAAAGCACAGGCAGACAAACTGTGATGGTGTTTCAGAAGAATAGTCCCTCAACAGCTAAAGAGCTTCCATGATTAACCACAAAGGAAGTATCAGGGAAATCTTGGACATTGATTACTTTCAGAATTTATCTGTTTCTAAATCCCACTGCTGCCTGTTCCTCTGTTTTCTCTTTCACAGACTTGGATGGTAATTGACAAATTGTGTTAGTTTGAAGTATATGTTTGAGTTTGCATGTGTATATATATTATATATATATACACACACATATATATATGTGTGTATATATATATATATACACACATATAAAATAATCATCACATATGACTTATATTTACTTCCTTAGTGAAAAATACATCTACAACGGACAGAAAACTGCTAGAAAAAGGCAGCCTAGAATTTGTTGATCTAATCATACCATCTAAGGACACTATTTTCTGAGTGATCATTAGGTAATGACCATGCCTTTATATTTTACTAATAAGTCTAGTTTTTAAGACACATTGTAATGTTTGGATCTTAGTATAAATTTAAGATACTACATGATGTCAGATAGCTATTGCTGTTCAGTGAGAGAAAAGACCGAATCAGGAATCTTCCATATAGTACCTCATCACTATAACTGCATAATTTTATCTCTCAGTGACTTTATTATGCTGATTTTATTTGTACATGGTATGTGAAATAAAATGGCCAAAAACATAAAGGGTTTGGGTAGAGGCAGAGTCTGTCATAAGGTAAGCTGTGAGTCTAAGGCCCTATGCGTAATCAGTACGCTGTGGCATATAAAAATGTTCTTTCCCACGTTCAGATACTGTTTGGCTACAGAATTAAATCAAAGAAATAACTAGATGGAGCAAAGAGGGCAACGTATTATCATTTTAGAATATATGTCTGATTACACATTTCGAAGAAGGACATCAATTCTTTTCAGGGAGGTAGAATTTGATTTTAATAGGAAAGAGTACAGCAGGGAAGACTTTGATTTAAAAATATAATAGCAGTTGTGTCATTCCAGCTTCACCTCTTTCAGCTTCCCTCTTCTCCTATCTTCTTTCCTCTCCTCTTTCCTGTGACTTTTCTTACTTGATTGGGTAGCTACTCTATGAAAGGCATTGCATTAAATATATGACTGTACTTGCTATTCAGTTTTCAGCCAATTACTTTCTGTTGTTCTTCTCTATTTGAAACTAAGAATAATAACTCTTTCTTATGAGCTTTCTAGAAATGAGAAAGGTCATATAAATAGTCTAAACAATTGACAACAGTTACATAAATACCTACTTCAGGCTTATCTTCTTCCTGGGTCTCATGAGTCAATGATTCATTATTGCAGTCAGTGTAAAAATAACGACTATAAAAACATTGCTCTTTGAGAGCAGTGTGACATGAATGCGAAGAAGCTATTTTACACAAGACAGCATCGCATATCTCATTTAAATTTGATTAAGATAAGTAACCGGGAACTAAATTAGCACCATCATCAGAAAAAGTTTTGTGATTCTTTGAATGACATAGCTAATATCTTTTGAGACCCTCGACGTATGGTGAAATATAATCAATTGGGAGAAAGCAAATTAATTGCTGCCCGGTGGCCATCAGCCTTTGGCTAACCGTTTAAAATACCATGGTACAGGTCAAGGGAGGAATTGCTTTCTCGATGATGTCCTCGACCTGAAGGGTTATGAGTTCATCTATTAGATGGCAAAGAAATGCTTTTTAAAAATAGGAAAGAATAAACACTTATCATGATTACTGCTTCATTTCTCTTTACACAAAATTATAAAGGAAATTCTTGGGAAATAAACTGTCGATGAATGGAAGAGGATAAAAATTACCTTTGAAATTGTAGCAGTCATTACTGAAAAGTGCCAGAGGAAGTGTACAGGGATCACTTATCAAAGTGATATAAGCCAGGAAAAGTGAGTTGAGTTAATTTCAGTTTGAGGGAACAGGAACGAGTTTAGATCTATAAATTTTTTATGAAGCAATTTTGTTACACCTGATTTGTATGTAAGTCATGAAAACTGAACTGAGTTTTCTCTCCTATGAAAGCTGGAGGCAAATTTGGCTTAAAGCCGAGAAGAATGGAGTGCTAGAGTGTTCTTTTAGATCTCTCTCTAGAAAGTTGTTTCTGTGTATGTGTTATAGAAACATCACCTTTCTTCTATCATTCTCAGTGGCTAAGTGACAAGGGCTACTTATTTATTTTTTACTGGTGATGCTGAATAATTCAAGTCACTCCTGAACTCTGCAATGTCATTTCTGCCAAACATACCTAAATCCACCAAGATCTGTCATCCAGAGTTAAGGATTAAGCCATTAAACTACAAATCACCCATTCCTCAATTGCAATCACTGAGATGTTAATAACATATGTGAAAACTGTCTTTTTATATTTGCAGGTAACTGAGAGCTTAGCTTATATAGATTTTTATTTCTAGTCTTTTGCAACAACACCACAATCACCACCAACAATGACAACAGTTCTGTGCAATTGAACTAGTTTTGTTTCTAAAGAGGAAAAAAAGTGGCACTCATTAGAATGAAAATTGCTAATTTTTAATTCACATGATTTTGGTTCTTACTCAATCAGTGGCATTGTTGGCCACAAAGCCTCCAACTGTTATCAATCAGGACTTCCCCAATGATAAAACCAAATGACAGCAAAGCCTATTTATGGTTTGTTATTTTGTATGTTTTAATTAAATAGGCAAGGGTAATTGAAAAGCAACAGAAATATATAAGCATAATAATCTTAGGCTTTGTTGGTATAATTCTGTCAAGAAAAGTAAGAAACGTGCACATTGGAATTTTGTTTTAATTGGCTTTCCTAGTATCTTCAAACGTTCCCAGTATTGGTTGGCTGGCCAGACCCTCTTGAATACATTGCTGTCATTACTATAATTTGTGGCATAATTATTGCTTATGATAAAAAAACACAAGAATCATGATAAATAAAACTCCAAGAATCAATATCCTAATTCTATTTTGTTAAAACACAGATAAAATATAAAGTGGGTTTGTATCCTTCATACAATGGAAGAAGGCAGCTGGATATCTTAGAGAATAAGAGGGAAAAAGCGATTTGTGACTGAAATAATACCATAACATGGATAATTCAGAAACTGATTTACTAAACTTTGAAAGTGCACTTTAAAATGCTCAAGCTCCTAACTTTTGTTTCTCTCATTAATAAAATACAGCTTTGGTCAGATTGATATTTTTAGGGGAAACAATGAATGTATTACTTTTCTTTTTCAAAAGGTTCTTCCAAATTTGCTATTTTTTGGCATTTCTTCCAATCAATTCTCTCTAGTGAAATGAAATTTTAATTAAATCTCTATAAACTTGTCCAAATATGGAATTACTCTTTCTGTTAATAACGCTGTTTTTTATTCTCTCTGGTAGCCAACTCCAAGTGGCAAAGTAGCTCAAATTTATCTTTATTTTTATTCTTGAGTTATGAAATTTGGGATTTAAAGCTCTTGTTCTTATTTATGTAAAAATTATTCTAGAAGAAGCAGCAGCATTATGCTAATTGGGTGATCAGGTTACAGATCCTTCTTCTACTTCCTTTTACTACTTCCGCAGCATTAGATATCATAAATGTGGTCCCTGCATTAGAGAAACGTCACTTGCATTTCCTTTCAACAATATATTTCAGAAATATTTATTTTTGTCTTGTGCATCTCTCCTTTGCAAACACATTCCTAATTGCTGTATAAGGTGGTGGAAAACTTCACCTGAAATACCTACCAGCAGGAATCCTGGGGGGCAGAGATCCTCCCCCTGGCACTGGATGCGGGGCCTGGATGCTATTTAAAAACCCTGCCCTCAGGAAGCTGGGACAAAACGCCTCCACCCCAATGGCCGGGAAGGATCCTTTTAAGAGATAAAAACGGACATTAATCAAAATCTTCTTTGTGGAAAAGTTGTTGATCATTTAACTGGGAAAAAAAAACCCTAATAATTAATACACACATCAAACCTTAAAAGAAGCTATAAAATTAAAGGGAATAAAATGTATTTTATTCATAAATCTTAAAAAAATCAATCTAGCTTTTGAAAAGAAAGCTACTCTTAACTAGTCACAATCAAAAACGATTTTAAAAGCATTAGAATGCTAAGATAAAATTTCTAAACCTCCATTTGACAAAGTGGATATAAATAAGTCATTGAGGTTGTCTATTTGCGGAGTCCACATCCGCATGAGTTACAGACACGCAGAAGACAGCCACAGCGGGACCTGACATCTAAGCTGCACCGGAAGGAACGGTGCTTTGCTTTAGGTATGTCAGTAGTGGTGCTTAAAACGAGGATAACTTTTATACCGTAAAGCAATTACACATGTTTCTGAAATAGTGGCAAGGACATCAATATGTATGACTCTTAATTTGTTATCCTTTTCTCTTCGGGAGAAGACGTGAGAGTTTGCAAAGGTAGAACCACATGCTTTTTCACTTTAGAGAAGACGATTAGGAAGCAAAACCACCAAAAGTAAACTACTTGGAAGTTTATCCATAAGATTCTACATGGATTGTAGAATAAAAGGAACATCAGAGCTGGAAAGGACATCGGCGATCATCCCGTCAAAAGATCTTCATTTCACAGACTTGCAAATGGAGGCGTGCAAAGGGGAAGTGATGTCGCTTAGCTGGCAGACTCCAGGGACAAAATCTTTCCACTACAGATTAAAAATAAATAATGAGCTACTTCCCGTGTGGGAGATTGCTATTCTCTGAATATGCATTAGAAACCCTGCAGTTTGGAATAATGGCATTGCAGTGTGGTGCCTCGATGACCTGCAAGACACTGAAGTCATTCAGAAGAAAATTTCATATCCATGTACTCTCAGTACTGGTAAGCACTGGTAATTGATATGGTGTATCTACGTTTAATCACAATCATACCCTACAAGCAAAGTACCACTGATGGTGGTAACGAATGCAGATCATTCGGGGCCTCTGAAACCCCAACCAGGCCCAGCAGTTTCCAGATAAAGAGATTTGGGATCAATCCTCCCACACTCTGTTTTAGCAAGTCATGAATTTGTGAATAGACTTCATTCTGTTCCTTGACACAAATTTTCTACCTAAAATACATTAAAATTTAAAGCCTCTTTGGACTCTGACCAGGATTAAAGGGACCTCGTATACCATACTGCATACAACTTGCTTCTATGGAGACAGTTGTTACTAAAGAAAAAACAGCATTTCTTAGATTTTCAGAGATGTTTTAACGGGTGAGGCCAATTCCTTGAACATTGGATTAAAGAAAGGATAGAAAGAGTCATATACTGTAAATAAACTCGTTTTGCTGTTAATTCTATGAGGCTTTAGTAAAAAGGTCCAGCAGGGTTTGAGTCCCTTAAACATTAGAAGATATGGCTAAAGGGCCAAGTAGTGGGCCAGAAAGTGTTCTGAGGTAACTTCTGCTGAACAGTGAATCTAATTTCTATTACGGGGGGGGGGGGGGTATCTAACATTGTGCACAAATACACCCCCAGGTACACATGTCCCATGCTGCAGTGTTTCAGTGTTGTCTGAGGAGCATCACTGAATACTGGGTAGAGATAATTATATATTTATACTGCATTCTTAAAGTTACAAAAGAAATGGTGATTTTACTTCAGAGAAAGTAATTAATTATAAGAAATTTAGATTTTTATTACAGGCTGTGAAAAACAGAAATATTCCAATTGTAGCTGATTATGAATTTATGGGAGCCAAGTGACAGGAAGCTTGGTTCAAGACTACTAGATTGTAAAGAAAAAGAATAACATAATCATGCACAGGAAAGAAAAAAGGAATATGAAGATAATTATCTTAAAGGAAATTTGAAGAAAAACAAAAGCATTTAGAAGGGACTTTAATGTTAATATGCTTCACATTTAGAGGTTTTTATTTTTGTTTTTGCTATTTTTGCCATATTACTTGAAACTGTTAACTTAGAAAAGATGTCCATTATTTCAACTCCTTGAAAGAAACAAAATACAAATATTATTTTATTGCTCTGATTACACTGATTACTATTTTTCTTGTTATGACAGCCTGTCACATTTAATAACAGCTTTCATTTTCCTAAACTTGCTGCATCATTCATAATGGCTTTGTTATGTTTCTTTATTGTGGGTTAAAAGGCCTTTCATTTATTGTGGCATCTCTTCCTTAAGGAACTGTCATTTTTTTTTATATATATATATATGAAACAAACAAACAGAAAAGCTGGTGTACATGAATACATATTCAGTTGAAATATCATATTATATGCTAATAATGTCTTATCATGTTTCTCCTTTGGGTCAGTCATGTCAGTAGAGATTGCATAAAACACTATAGCTCTGTTTTCACAACTCAATAATGAAGGTGAATTTATTCTTTGTTATAATTCTCTTATCTCATAATCTACAAGGAATTAAGTTCAGGAAACTTTTGGGATTTGATATCAAATAATTTTAGTCTGGTTGCTGTATTGTTTAACTTGCTGGCTCTTGATGTTTCTTCTTCTTTTTTTAATCAGTAATTGTAACAAAATAAAAGAGAGACACACACAAACCAAGAAATAGACTCTTAACTAAAGTGAACAAACTGATGGGTTACCAGAGGGCAAGTGGGTGGGGGGATGGGTGAGATAGGGGATGAGGATTAAGGAGGCACTTGTGATGAGCACCCAGGTGATGTATGGAAGTGCTGAATCACTATAGTGACTAACATTACACTGTACTGGAATGAAAGCAAGTAAGAAAATGACAAAATAAATAAGCAAGTATAGAACTTATTAATTAATTACATTGTAGCCAAAGAACAAACAACAGCTAATATCTGTAGTGGGATAAATGTAAATGTCCATCAGTATTTTGTTTTTAGTTGCGTTCAGCAGACTAAGTATTTGTCAGTATAAATTAGGCTTTTTGTTGATGAGAGTATCCTTCTCTTTCATTACAAGTTTGAAATATAAGATGAGTCACTTCATGCATGCTTTTCTAAACCTCTAATCAGTGACTTTCCAGTTTGTTAGTGATTATCAGTCAGTGGGTTAAAGAGACACCATATTGGATATTAGCATTATATTGTCTCTAATACAGAGTTGTCAGATAGTCGGGCATCCTGTATTTTTATTTACGAAATCTCACAACCCTAACTCAAATATAATTTCGCACACTTTTTTTTTAAAGATTTTATTTATTTATTCATGAGAGACAGAGAGAGAGAGAGAGAGAGACAGGCAGAAACGCAGGCAGAGGGAGAAGCAGGCTCCATGCAGGGAGCCCGATGTGGGACTCGATCCCGGAACTCCAGGATCATACCCTGGGCCAAAGGCAGGCGCCACTGAGCCATCCAGGGATCCTTATTCATACACTTTTGATTATCAGACTAACAAAAGGCACTGTTAACTACTTGCAAATGGTGAATTAGCTTAAGTCACTGGCTACAGGAGTTGGTGATTTTTCTATCCTTGAGTAGTTTGGTGGTTGTCGATGTCCCATAAGGAGTTCTGCAAATGATGACTGGGGAAGACATTATTTTAGTGAGTGAGGGTCAGGATGTATGTGAAAGGCATTGCAATAACTGGTATATTCCCTGCACAAAGGAGAATTTCTCTCAAATGCTAGCAGTACCACTGGGAAACACTGTATGAGAGGACATCCTAAAAATTCATGTTTGCTACTGACCACAATGTAAAAAAAGCAAAAGTTGACATGACCTGAATTTTGACATCTGGTTTGATGAATTAGTGGAGGAGGATTCTGATTACCTATATTTTTGAAAGTAATCGGGCCTATAGAGTAACCAGTTTTTAAAGCGTTATAATAAAATATATTTAACACTTAAACTCAGAGACAAAAATCTCATTTTCAATTTGATTTGCAGTAGCCTCTTTGAAATAACTTTACCTTTGGAAAATAGATATCATTAGGAATTTGTGTAAAAAGAGGACTATGACTTTGAACTCTTCATGCCTTAATTTCTTCATACACAAAATGAAAATAACAACTGACCCTACCTAATGGGGCTGTATGTAAGGATTAAATAAAAGTAAATAATCATAAATATAAGACAATATTACTATTATTGTTATTATTATTATTTTAAATATTTTTTTTATTCATGCATGAGAGACACAGAGAAAGGCAGAGACACAGGCAGAGGGAGAAGCAGGCTTCATGCAGGGAGCTTGATGCGGGACTCTATCTCAAGACCCTGGAATTCACAACCTGAGCCAAAGGTAGATGCTGAGCCACCCAGGCATCCCCAAGACGATATTATTAAATCGTCCTAATTATCTTTTAAGAGAAAGTGAGCAGGGGACGGGCAGGGAAGAGAAGGAATCCTAAGTAGGCTCCACCCAGTACAGAGCAATCTCACAACTCTGAGATCATGACCTGAGCTGAAATCAAGAGCCAGACACTTAACCGACTGAGCCCCTGACATGCCCCAACAGTCATATTGTTTTAAAAAGAAAAACCTCTGGGTGAGAAATTGAGGCAAACTGAAGAAGTTTTTCTAATGAAGAACTACCTGCCTCTGCCCACATACACAGACAAAAACCTAATAGAAGAAATTCCTTCTTTGAAAATGACATATCAATAATTTAATTTTGCCTGAAAATTTTCATAAAGGCATCATCCCTATAATATGAATATTTTGAGATGTGGCTCCTTCAAATTATTTCCATCTGGTTTTATTTTTGCAGATATCCAATCTGATCTATGTGTAGATAAAGAATATCTAGATTCAGTTAAAGACAGTTTAGGATTGCAAACTTAAATACATGCACACATGTGTATCAAATACATTATGAATAAAATATACTCATAATACTCCCTGTGGAAGATGCTCAAACATTTTCATTGAGGTGTGGGATCAGAGAATTTTGTAGAATGCTTGTTTAAACAATAAAACAGTGAGAAAAATGCTAAAGCATTCATGAAGTAAAACAATTACCTCCCTGAGCTTGAACATTTAGGCCAGGGCCTTGATTTCACCTGGCCCAAGGCAGTGATCCTGGAATCCAAGCTGCACCTTATACAGTGGTTCTCAACCTGGGATACCCATTAGGGAATAGGTATTAAAGGTCCAGGCAAACACACAGAACACACAGAAAATGGGAAATCCGTGTTTTCTACTCCTAAAATGAGTTCTCCCTCAATGTGAAATGCAAGGGTGATCTAATCTGATATAAAAAGAGCACAAAAAGTCCTAAATATATAGTGCTTTATGTATATTGTGCATGTGTGGTATGATTATTATTTGAAATCAAGTACCAAAGTAATCTAAACTTGTAATCAGATCCTAAATTGATATACTTTATACTATTAGTATAAAAGTGAATATTTTTTCAAAAAATTCTAATCTTAATCTTTTTATATTTGAGCTTTTAAAATAAATATAAAAAACATATCAGAGTAAAGCAGAAGATATATATAACATAAATTAATTAATATTCATAGAATGGAGTTGGGATTCAAACATGTTTACTGAGAGGGGCGTGACAATTTCAGGGAGCTAAGAGTTGAGTATGAATGCATTCAGAGCAGTCGAGATCCTTTCTTCAGCCTTAAGAATCCAGTATTCAGTTCTGGAACTGGCACACAGCAGCTACTCCGTGACTCGTGGCTTAGATTAATGATGGTACCTCTGAGCTATAGTGTGAATAACTTCAGAGTTAGTGATAACATAGTCTGTTAAAGCAAATGCTACGTCAAGGGCTGTTTTTCCTGAGGAATGCGCACTTCAGAACCTTCAAAGATTCTCTACTCTTTCTCTATTTATATATATGTCCGTCTATCTATCTATCTATCTATCTATCTATCTATCTATCTATCTATCTATCATCATCTATCATCTATCAATTTCACTTATCCTTTGTCAGTGTGTTTCCTTTCACCCCTTGTGCATCTCACGTTTTCTCTCCTGTGTGCCTCTCTTCTATTTCTGTTACCATGATTTATAGATTACACATTTCTCTCCTCCACTGAGAGAAGTAAAAGAAAACCATAGGCCTCTTGCTTGTTTGAACACATGCTTCCTAATTTTCTCAGACTCTGAGTTACATCACCACTGAAGGAAGACCAGTAGCAGTAAAAAGAGTCCTTTTCATGCAAGGCATTAAACGAATGCATTTTTATTCCACAGAAACCTTTATTTAGATCTCTTTATTTAATAACATGCAGTCTAGGAAAAAAACTAAGCTGTTATGTCTAATTTAGCAGAGAAAAGATTCCTGCCTTATTTTGATGAATGAGGTGGGCTGGCTGGGACCCCAACCTACCCTGCTCTAACTTGATCAGACGCAGCACAGAGTAGGGTTTCAATAAAGGCAATATGAATATGTGGATTGAAAACATGATCAAATGAAAAGCGACAGATTGCTCCTTAGGCAATTATCTTGTTAGGATCTAAGGAAGTATTCAGGTTGCTCAGTTGCTTCCTAGGTCAACAGTAACCTTCTAATGACTAGATGAGAGCTAATTTTCAATTAGGCTTAACATGTGAAGGAGAACCATTTACATTAATAAATAACTCATTCATAGACTTATTCATTTGTTTGGTAAACATTTATTGAAGCACCTATTTTTTTTTAACTTGGCACTATAACACACACTTCTAGTACAAAAAGAGGAAATCAATTTTTGATAGGACACTATTATTTTCAGGAAATGATTCTTTTATTTTTTTCCCACAGGAAGTGATTCTAACTAAGCTAAGCCAAACTTATAATTACAGAATTTTTTCCATTTCCTAAATTATTATAAATGGAAATATGCCTACAATTATATTAGTATTTTCCTGTTTAGCTAACTACACAGCTAATCTCCATGAAGATATTTCAGCACCAAATACAATTAAAGATCATGCAACCATTACTGCTTTGTTTTTTACTTTTTTTAATCCTTCAGGTCACTGCAATATGAATTTTATAGATTTCTCATCTTGTTGTTGTTCAATAGGTCACTATAAAAGTATTGAAGCAAAAAAGGGCAGCTTCATGGCTAGATTTTTATGAGTTATTTCTGCAGTGCTTTTAAAAAGAAAATTTCAGCTTTCCTGAGTTATTTTTAAACTTATAGGATATGTATGATAAAATTATTGGTTGCTGCAATTTTTTAAAAACTACTGCATTAACTAAGAGAATTAAGATATTTTGAAGCCGCTCAAAATAAGACATTTATTAAAAATACATTTTAATTTGTACTTAAAATAGACATTCTTTGACTTTTTAAAAAGAAATATTTTAAACATCTGAATTTGTAAAATGATAATCTTGCACTAGAACTTCTCTAAATTTCCTTTAAGTTCTAAAAGTCTATTTATATAATTTTTATTCCATTTGTTATATTGAATTAAGCCTGTGTTTCTACCACATATGGATTATGTTCAGTGGTCTTACCTATGTATGTGGTGGGACGTGGAGTCTTAATTACCAAAAAAGTGTTCTGACTAAATCTGCAATATGCCAATACATCCATCAGTTTTAATAGTGAAAATGCCTAGGATTGAGACCAGAATTTTGATCCTACCATTCATTCATCCATCATGGGTAAGTTTTCTAGTTTCTCTGCTATTCGATTTCTTCATTTGAAAAATGTAGCCGATAATAAACATATTGCTTTTATTGGTTTACTGAAGACCATACGGGAAGTGCCTATTAGTGGCTAACAGCAAATGTTCAATAAATAGGGGATAAATATTATCTTCCTTAATTCCCTAAACTTGACCTACCATTACATGTCTCCATCCTCCATGATATCTCCCATCTCTTGGAAGGCCCTTCTGCACCCCTGGTCCCTGTCAAAACATGCCTGACATACCCACGGAGAACTCACTGGTCTTTCCTCTGTGCTTCTATATAATCTTAGCTACTAGAATAAAGGTACAACACCATCGTAGGTACAGTATTTATTTGTTTACAATTTTGCAATACCAAATGCAAATGTCCTTAGGGCCCCTCAGGCACTATCAATTAATTATTATATCAAATTGATGAGAAAGACATTGAGTCAAAGGATAAAAACTGGCTAAGGGCAACAAATTCAGGTGTTTTAAAGAACACTTGTAGGGGCACCTGGGTGGCTCAATCTGCCTTTGGCTCAGAGTAGGGATCAAGTCCTGCATGGGACTCCCCACAGGGAGCCTGCTTCTCCCTCTCCCTATGTCTCTGTCTCTCTCTCTGAGTTTCTCATGGATAAATAAAGAAAATCTTAAAAAAAAAAAAAAAGGAACACTTGTGGAAATCAAATAAAATACAGCTCTTAGCTGACTTCAGCCTGTGGGCTGCCATCAAGTGACTTCCGGTTTATGTGCTTGTCTCCTTTATTAGGATTTGATCTCTTAAGAACAGGGACAAGTCATGCATGTCTTATTCTCCTCTATATGTCCAATCCCAGAGCTTGTACATAGTAGGAGCTCAATGTAATATTTATTGAGTTGAATTAAGATCATATTTATATGAATAGCTCAAAGGCAGTTTGACATTATCTGGACATATAATAGACTGAATTTTCTTGATGTCAGAGATTTGAAAACCATGTACACTCTAATAGTATAAGTATCCCCCAAACTGTGTATTATTATTAAAGTTCAATGAGATTTATGACTTTCCACTTTTAATACTTATGAAGAGCCAATAGTTAGGAACCAGGGACAAGTAAAATTCTAAAAAATATATAAAATTAAAAAAAAATTAATTCTAGAGTTCTTTTATCTAGGAAATGGTGAAGGGGTGACCTGAACTTGAAAGGTATGCCTTCCTGACTGAGTCACTGTACAGGGCCTTGGTTGGCAGACTGCTTCTCAGGCTTTTCTTTCTGGGGTCAGACTTTGAAATTATATGTTTTTTTAAAAAAATGCTTTTACACCTCAGGTGCCAAGGTGTAAGCTAAGAAGCTGTTAAGCAGCAGTTATCAATGCATATGAGAGCTAGATCTATTTAGCTTCACAACCAAAGTGTGTTATGTATTTAATATTTATGAACTATGGGTGTATCTGTCACATTATTAAAGGGAAGTTTGTATCTTTAGTATAGTTGGTAAAGAGGTCATGAGGCAGGCTGCCTTTGCCTCCTTTGTGATTTTCCATGGTGGCCTTCAGTTGGGACTAGCCGTCGGTTGCTAGCATACATCCTGCTGTCGGGTATATCACGTTGTTGTCTCTCATGCACCAAGTATGAAAGAGAATGTTCTGGATTTAGTTTCACATCCAGATTTTGATGCGAACATCATTGGTAATCTTTAATCTATAAACAAATGTATCAAAATATACCAAACATATCTTACTTAAGGTTGAGATATTTAAATTCCTTTCAAAGATTTTTTTTTTTTTTTTTTTTTTTAGCTTTTTAAGGTTAGGATGGTACTGATTCAGAAGAAGGCAAACCAAGAAACAGACTTTTAAGTATAGAAAACAAAATTATGGTTAGCACAGGGAAGTGCATGGGGGGACGGGTAAAATAGGTGATGGATTAAGAAGGGCACTGGGGTTGAGTACTGGGTATTGTAAGGACCTGGTGAATCACTACACTGTACACTTGAAATTAATATTACACTGTATGCTAACTAACTGGAATCTAGAGAAAAAGTTTAAGAAAAAAAAGAATGGTACTTATTTGGCATCTATATGGTATGGATTAGATGGCAGGACTATTTAGTTTAGCAATTATAATTTTGAGAATTTGGTCTTGAAAATAATCAAGGAACACAGTAAGTCTTGAAAATAATTGAGAGTAGCCAATAGAGAACAAAACTAATCAAGACCCTAACGACTTTACATCAATTCTGATACCATAAATGTATGATTGGCATAGCACTGTGATGATAGTTGTCATGGCAAAGATGTGTCCACCTTCCCAGGTAGCCACTTTGTGCTTGAGGTAAATGGGTGGGATTTCCTTCCTTGTCCCCACATGCATAGTGTAAACACTGAGGTGGACACCTTCCTGAGTCCTTCTTGTTCAGATCATGTTACTCCTCATTAAAAAGTTTACAACCTCACCACTGCTGAATACAAACCCAAGGAATAAATGTGGATTCGGAGGTACATGGGCCTGGTTGCACTGCCTCTAGTCCAGGCCATGACTCGCTTCCTGTTCTATCATGGACTCATGATGCTGCAGTACCAGACTCAGGAGGAAACCAGTGTCTTGGCCAAGAAACTCTACCTTGTCAGTCCTATGAAGTCATGTGTCTTCTCAAATATAGACATTCTAATGGGAGTTTGTATATTAAATAACAAATGATTTCATTTGTTTGGTGTATAGAACAGACCAAGCTCAAGATACAAGGAAAATTGAGAAATTCTATAGTCAACAAATGCGACTTATGGCAGCCAAGGGATCCCACAATGTTGCCTTGGAAATAGAATGATTGGAAAAGACTGTTTGTCATATGCTTAGGCAGTAAATATCTTTTGAATCTGAGAAAGTATTGGGACAAAATATTTTATGTAACTAAGTAGGCTATTCAGAAGCTTATGATAGATCATTCTTCTTATTATTTTTTTTTTGTATTTTGTTTTCTAATGTTTACTGTAGAGAGCCAGGAATGTAAATGCTTTCAGTTAAAAAGCATTTATTTAGTCTTGGATATCAAACAGGAAATCATCTATCATCTATCCTGGAAACTTTTTGTACATTATCTGATGTTGGGCAAAATATATAAATATTCTCTGGTAATTTTGTATCAGTAATTTGAAAATGAGATATCAATTCTTCCTTAAGTTTGGTTATTTTGTCTTTATTTTTTTATTTTAAAAATATTTTATTTATTTATTCATGAGAGACCCAGAGAGAGAGAGAGGCAGAGAACAGGCAGAGGGAGAAGCAGGCCCCATGCAGGGAGCCCGATGTGGGACTCAATCCCGGGTCTCTAGGATCACACTCTGGGCCGAAGGTAGCACTAAACCACTGAGCCACCCAAGCTGCCCGGTTATTTTGTCTTTAAAAGAAAATTAAATGAACCATTTTGATGGTTTGATCTATTTCTTTGAAAGCATAAAATTTGTGCTGATGATGACTAACAGATATAAAAATACAATAATAACTGGAATTGATTGCACGGCAGTATACCTATCTATGTAGCATAGTGTCCATTATTTCTTAAAGTAATTGTAAAAACAAAAATGCTTTACCTTAAGTTTTCCAAATTTATTTATTTATTTTTAATTTTAAGGTTTTTTTAATAAAATAATTTTTATTGGTGTTCAATTTACCAACATACAGAATAACACCCAGTGCTCATCCCGTCAAGTGTCCCCCCTCAGTGCCCATCACCCACTCACCCCCACACCCCGCCCTCCTCCCCTTCCACCACTCCTAGTTCGTTTCCCAGAGTTAGGAGACTTTATGTTCTGTCTCCCTTTCTGATAGTTTTTTTTTTTTAAGATTTTATTTATTTATTTATGAGAGACACACAGAGAAGCAGAAACATAGGCAGAGGGAGAAGCAGGCTCCATGGAGGGACCTTGATGTGGGACTCCATCTCAGGACCCTGGGATCATGCCCTGAGCCAAAGGCAGACGCTTAACCACTGAGCCATCCAGGCGACCCAATTTTCCAAATTTAAACTATATTTTTAAATATAAAAGATTCATACTATCACTAGCTTGTTGAGAAAGGACTTACTTGAATCTAGTTTTCCATGTTCAAAATAACTGCAGTTATTTTAAAAGCATGATGATCACTAATGGATTGAAACCACATTAGAGAAATATTTGCCACATAGTTCCCATTTATATTTTCAAAGGGCTAAGGGGTTTTTGAACTGTTAAATCTATGCATAGCTCTATGACAGCCCTGGCCACTTCTCTCTTAACCAAAGAGATAAGCATGATTATTGTAACTGTCATGCTTTCTATTAAACTGAAAGTATATTATTCGATATCTATCTTATATTTGGAACCTGATTTTTACTGTTCACATGTTGATGACATTAAAATATTTTTTGTTAAAAAAATCGTTACAAAAATTCTTGACTTTTTACTACAAATGCAGTAGAATTTTCATTGTTATTTAAATGCATTGCTCACTCCTTCCAGCACCAAGTCAGAATGCCCCCATCTTGGCCTCAGCATTCTAAAGGTCCAGCTTAAGTGCCACCCCTTTTAATAGGCATTCTGTTTTCTCATGGCTGGAATAACCTTGCACTCATCTGTGCTCCCTCAGGAGGAGGGCTATACAGCTGCCATGGAAAGAACATAGGTACTCGAGTCAGTGGGACTCAGTCTCAAGAGTTTGATGTGCCTCTAATGCAACTCATTTCAAATCCCTGAGCATCATTTCCCATTTCCCATTTTGGTAATGTGTGGGAAACAGTCTGTTATGAGGACAATTATACAAGATGGTGTTTTTATTTTAATTTTTAAAAAAGATTTATTTATTTGAGAGAGAGAGAGAGAGAGAGAGAGAGCATGGGGAGGGGCAGAGGGAAAAAAGAGGGAGGGAAAATCCTCAGCAGACTCCCCCTGAGTTCAGAGCCTGACACAGGGCAGGGCTCCATCCCAGGACCCTGATATCATGATCTGAGCTGAAACCCAAAGTTGGAGGCTTAACTGACTAAGCTCCCCAGGCACCCCTACAATATGGTGCTTTTAAAAATGTCTGGCACCAAGCATTCACTCCCATAAGGCCTCCCTACCTAATATTCTTGACTCCTTTCCCTCTTTGGTTATATACTATGGCATTTTTCCTTGTAGTACAATTTTTTCTGTGGTGACATTGCTTACAATGAGCTCCTCAAAGAGCTTCTCATTTTTGTATTTCCAACAGAACTCGGCCTGGTTGCTGTGTAGAGGGGCCAATTGTGAAGGTAGTTTAAACACACGAAGTATGAAGCATAAGCATGTCTCCTTGACACATGACAATGCTAAGGATGGTTTTTAACAGCAACTTCTAAGGCTGGAAGGACAAAATCCATGCAAGTGGCTTAACGAGTTAGTCAAAATGAGTCATAAAAATGTCATGACCTGTAAAGCCATTCTCTCTGGCTCAGATGTTCTTTACTCTCAGACAGACAGATGGATAATGACACAGCCAGCCAGCCACACGGCCTCTATACATTACCCTCTACTTCATTTATTTTGGGTTTTCTATATGTTTCTATATGCCCTCTCATTACTGTGTTTAAGGGACAAAGAGAGAAAATCTCAAGAGCAGAACAATCTTGACTGTTCAAGTACAAGAGAACAGTATGACATAGAACTAGAGATGATATTCTCTGAAGGAGACAGTGACTCACCATTTGTTCTTTGCAGGCTGAATTCTCCTGGCTATGAGCCAGCAAATTTGACCACAGCCTGAAGCAAACTAATAACAGTGTGTTGGGTATCTATCTCTAAACATGATTGTTAGTGTGAAATGGGCTTGAAAAGAGGCCTTGTTCAGTTTCATGTATCTCTTAATTTTTATTGAGGCTATTCCTTTTTTTTTTTTTTTTTTTTTTTGAGATTCTATTTATTTATTCATGAGAGACACAGATTGGGGCAGAGGCATAGGCCAAGGGCAGGCTCCCTGCGGGAAGCCCGATATGAGACTCCATGCCAGGACCCTGGGATCACTCCCTGAGCCAAAGGCAGGCGCTCAACCACTGAGCCACCTAGGTGCCCTGAGGCTACTCCTATTTTTTAATGGGATGCCTCTGGGAATGATATTAACTTCCAGATCTGATCTAACACTCACTGCTGATAATATGGGAGAAAAAGAGAAGCCAGCTCAAAGAAGCCTGATTTTATCATTCTTAAGTCACATGAACTGGGCATGTTCCTACTGCTTAAAATCATTAGCTCCACTGACAACCCTCCCCAGCCCCTTGCTGGGCCGCCATTTCACTACTGCTTACCATTAGGCTATCCTTGGCAGGCTATCGAGCTGAGTTCAAACTAAGGGTCCAGGTACATCCTTTTCTATGAGGATTGCTGAAGGAGATTCATGGATTGAATAGAGAGAAAAATGAGAAAGAGAGAGCTAGCAGGTGTTGTTCACTGTTGAAAACACCCCTATTAATGTATTTTTCAGAGCCAATTCCAAAGCAATTTCAGACTCTTGTATTATTAGATTACTGGGTTCACTTAACATACATGCTTTTTATTACATTTTAAGTATTGGCTTGGATGTAAATTTGGGTAGTTTGCTAAGATATTCTAGTGGTGGTGCGTGATTATAGCTTCTCGGACATAGTGACAGTGTGAGAGGAATGGCAATTTCTGACATGATGTATCTGGAGAGGAAAACATTTGGAAGCAGTTTGAGTGCATTTTATTTCTGCATGGACTCTTTGGGCACCCAGCCACTTTCAAAGCATTATTTAACAAATTATTGCACCACAAAAAGTAATTTATGCTCTGGGTATTAGTTTTCAAAAGAGGAACCAATAAATGTCTGGCATTACTATCTAAGAGAAGTACTGGATTGAGTTAAAATTAAAAAGACATTTATATTTGTAAATGAAACAATAAAAACTTCCTGCTTTCAAAGTATTACACTCGATTTTATTGCTATTTAGATAGACTCATTTTGTGTACATGTTGTGTTAATAGTTAAAGAAAAAGATGCTTGTTTATTGATACTTTTAGGGGCCAAATAATTATACGGTGGTGAATTTATCACCAGATTTTACAGTTTCAGAGTTTAGGGAACAATGATGCGCTTTTGTTTATGTCTGATTTATTTTTAAAAAATCCAAACAAAACGGCTCTCATTTACCCTTTAAATACTGGCACATGTGCTCCTAAATGGAGCCAAACATTGTGTGCGCTTATCGTCTGAGCTGTGGGTAAATATTGTGTCATCTGAATCCCCCTTTCGCGTCAATAAGGTCGGGCCAGTGCAGAAGTGGGGTGATGAAACCACTCCCTGGAAGAATGCTGCTCACCCATGTGAGGGAAATTCAGTACGCTGGCAGAGGTAATTTCCTAAATGGCACCCTGGTGCCCTCAAAGACTTAATTCACTTCAGCTGAATGAGCAGCTGGATCAAACTCAATCATCAAGAGTTACCCATTCATACTCAAAGGCATATAGATCTCAAATTGAATGCTCTTTAATTGGGTGCATATCACTTTAGGGTAATCTGGGTACAGGGTTGGGAAAATATAAATGAGTGCAGCCTCATTAGAAAGCTCCATTTAAACTTGCTCTTCACATCACATTTTCACAACACCGAATGGCAGTGACCTAAGAAGATGGAGTCCTTTCAGGAAAGGAAAAAGCAAGTGACAGTATCATTCCTTAACTGTAATCACAAACTCTTAGTTTGGAGAGAGTCCCAGAAAGTTCGTACTTAAGTATAGATTTAGGTATAATCCAGCAAAACTGTATTTATAGAAAAGAAGTGCTGGCAGAGATAAATAATGGAGAGTGGAATAGGCTTGTCAAGAAATAAACAAGGAAGAGGAGATAGATTTCTGGGTAAATGACAGATAGAGATCAAAGAAAAATGGCTGCATAAGGATAAAGTTGTATGCCTGCGTCTGTTTGTGGTGTTTATAAAGTACTGATTTGCCAAACTTTAATCACAATCTCATATAGGCAACAAATGTGAGACTTTTTCAAATATCAGTCTTGAATGAGGCCAAAAAAACTTCATTTTCCTGAGATTTTTTTTCTTTATATGTGTATCACAAAAAAAAACAAAAACAATAAAACATAAGAATAATCTCCATTACATGAAGACATCCCAAGTGAACCAACTTTTCAAAACTAAATCAGCCCCTTACCTCATATGCTGGGCATTCCACAAAAGGAACTACCTGGGTTCATTCTTGATGTTGGAGGAGGATCCTCCATCTCCAGTCATGATCTGACCTCATGCTGGCAAAGACCGGCAGTGGCCCATAAATATCTCTTTCCTTCATTTTCCTACTTTCAGAACCCCTGGGTCTTTGATAACCATGAAGCCCTCCTATTAGCCATAGATTGCTTACCTCTGGATGTTGCTTGTGTATGAGAGAATAATTTCTATTCTATTCCGGGATTTTCCATTAACCTCAACATTATCTAACCTTAAACTGATTTTTATTTTGCCTCTCTTCACATGCCTGGTCCCTGAATTACTGCATTAATATCCTATGATTAGTTTATCTCATACTTTGAAATAGTCTTCATATTTATCATTTAGGCTTTTCAAGACTATCCTCATACCTCTCCACCATTAGATAACTTCCATGAGGCCAATGTCATGTGATCTTTTCATTATACCTCTAGTACTTAAAAACTGATAAATGATTGAATGAATCTTTCTTCTATTTTCTACCATTTTTAGATATAACCCTTTTACTTTTTACAAGAATGACTTCTGATTAATAAATGTAAACATCCCGTGGGTCACTTCTAATTTCAATGTCACAGTTTTGGACATGAATACGTGTCTATTTTTATCTTTCAACAGTGAAACAAAGTGTATAGATTAGATAAAGGTGGTATGGTTTGAATTTAGAAAAACAAATAGTCTGGTGGAATAGAATTCTTTTTCTACTTAACTTCTGTTAACCTTGGGATCAACCTGAGGGCAAGAAATATTGCTGACCTCAAGAAACCAAGCTTGTCAAGATTTATATGTCAGTGTATACTCAGGCCATTCTGACAGAAGACAGTCCCCAAAGTTTGTGCTTCCACCTGAATGTCAGCTGGTCAGGCTGGCTGCTGAGCAGAATGGAGGCCACGTGGGATGGGTACAGCTCTAGCGGATGAGATCACTACACTTCTCCTCCCAACGTTACTAAACATATCACAGGTAGATGTGGCTGCTCCTTGGATCACTCAAGGGAAACATTCCCTCAACAACTTTTGTGGACTCTGGAAATTTCATGAAGCTTTAGAGGAATCAAGTATATTTTGACAGAAGTTATTTGCCATTGACACCCTCTAGAGAAGGTGGGTACTTTTTCTTGGAAAAAAAAAAAAGGTTTCACAGAAAGTCTCTTTTGAGATAGCCTTCCTATGCAAACTGCCCCCCAATTCCTCAGGATGGCAAGAATCTAAGTATCTTATTTATTTATTTGTTTATTCATGAGAGACACACAGAAAGAGGCAGAGACACAGGCAGAGGGAGAAGCAGACTCCCTGCGGGGAGCCCTATGTGGGACTCCATCCCTGAACTCTGGGATCACATCCTGAGCCAAAGGCAGGCGCTCAACTGCTGAGCCACCCAGGCATCCCTAACTATCATATTTATTATAATTAATGCCCCAAACACACACACACACATACACACACACACAAACACACTCCTCTGTCTCTTCACTTAGTGAATGGACTTGACCATTCAGCTAATTGCTAAATTGGAAATTTGCAGGTCATTTAGACCTTTCTCACATTTCTCTTCTGACCCTCAGGGCATGCCCAATGGATTTCATGTAGAAAATATTTTTCTCGGTCATCACATTTTTGCATCTTCACTGCAACTGTACAGCTTATTTAAGTCCACCATTTCTTTTACTGTGTATTATTGCCATCACTTTTTTAATTGACTTCCCTATCTCCAGGTTAGCTTCCCTCTAATCCTTCTTATATCAGCTGGCGGGAAGATATTACTAAAATGCAAGTGTGTTTATGTGATTTCCCGGCATAAACCTTTTAAAAGCTCCCCACAGCTTTGAGAATAATGCTTACAATTTAAATTACACTGTAATGCACAAAGATATTCTTATTAAAATTTAAGCAATTCAGAACAGTGAAAATTCCCTTTTATCATTTATCTAATCATTTTGATGTGTGCCCTCTCACGTGTTTTTGTATGCTATGCATGTTTATATACATACATATACAGATATGCTTTTTTATGTTTAAACTTGATTACATGCTTTGGAGACCGTGCATGACACCGATCTACCTTCTCCTTTTTAATGGCATCATAATATTCACGAGCACAAACCCAGTAATTCATCTAACCATCTTCTTCCAGGTGAATATTTAGGTTATTGTGTGTATATCTAGAATAGTTACATAATTGTGGAGTTTCTGAGCTGAACAATATGTTAATTTAAAAATATGATAAATACTTTCAGATAGTCCACCAGAAGTCTCTGTCAATTTACAGTCCTATGAATACTGTATGATAAGTAGGTTCTCATTTTCCTACACCCCTCCCAGCACTGGTATTATCCATCTTTTTAATTTTTGCTAATTAAGTACAAAAGATTTAATTTAGGTTTTAATTTTCCTATTTTGGGTAATAGTGAGACTGAATGTATTTTCTTAATTTTATTGATCATATTTGTTTTTATGAAAATTACCTATTCATATTTTTGCTCCATTTTATTTAATGGGGTCTTTTAAAAAATGATTTGTAGGAATTCATCATCAGTTTCCATATTAATCATTTGTTTAATAAATATTGCAATTTTTCTCCTTATCAGTTACTTTTCAACTTGTCAATATCTCTGGCCACATCTCCCAAAATTGCTTTAATCTAATAATCCTTTGTTCCCACAATAAGAAAATGCTTGTTAGGTTTGTAAACCTATTAACCTGTTTCACACTTCTATAGCTCCTTCCTACATGCTTTTTCTTCTAATAATATATATTTTCTTGATCTTTCTAACCAAGTTAATTCTTACTCATTCTTTGAGACTCTGCTTAAGTGTTACTTCATCTAAGAAAGTTTCCTTTATTCTCATTCTTCTTTAGATGAACATAATGTGCTGAGCCTGAACCTCTTCACTCATTCATTACCTATTATTGCACTCAAGTATTAATCCTCCACATCTCTGTCACTTCTACTAGACTTATATACTCTCTGGGAATACAGACTAAGCCTTATTTGTATTAGAATCCTATTAACTGCTCAATATATGTTTGTTGATTGAATGACTCTATAAATTCAGCCTTTAGGATTAATTATTAAAACCATTCTTCTATTTGATAATGCAACTTGGATTTCTCTGAGAAAAACCCACAGTTCTTCTCAGAGCGATTAAATAAATACTTTCTTCTAAGTTGTTTAAATAAAAAGAGGGTGAAAGTGAGTTGATGCAGACTACATGATAGCTTGATAAATAAAATAATTATGGCTGTCATTCAGGGAAAGTATCTTAGAATTGAAAAGAGCCTGTACACTGTGAAAATTCTTTTACTGCTTTATTTGCATTTCTGTGACCATGCTCTGTGTCAGTGTGTTTCATTGTTGGTCTTTCTGAACTAATATAAATCAATACAAAATATGCCTTCATGTAATTTCCACCTATTGGTCTTAACAGTTGTATGTAATGACACATACTATATCTGGGAAGACCTATTATTTTCCCTTCCATTTTCTCCCTACAGTTTTGATTGTAGGATAAACATACCTTGATTTATTAGACACCTATTTTAAAATCTCACAATCTTAGTTATCCTATTGTTGGAAAAATTATACTCTGTCAAGAATACCTTTAAAATGTGTTATCTGGAACTGATCACCGTATACCAGATACAGATTCTTAAAGGAGTCTTTCATTCCTTCAAATGGTCCTTTTCTTATATCAGTGGAACCTAACATGTAATTAGTTTTTTGGTAATAGCCATGCCACACTGCCATCTATTACTGAACTTGTGGCCAACAAAAATCCACTGGCATTTTTCAGTTGATCAGCATTAAAGCTCTACTCTATTTAATATAATCTGAAAGCACGTTGTTTTATATTTATTCCTTAAGTTCTTTGCTTGCTTTGGCCCTTGTCAGGCATGGTGAACTCCTTGTACACAAGTAAGAAGATTAAGAACCTCATCAACATTCTCTACCCTTTAAATGGCCCTAAAATTTCCAAACCATGTCATTGGGAGGCACAGTTATTCAATATAGACACAGTTATTACTAAAAAGCTGTGAGTTTGGAATTATTCTTTACTAAGAAACTCAGCTGTAGCCTTATACTTAATTCAGCAGTGTCCTATATTTGGGGGTGCAATATAATACATATGGATTTTGTTATGACAATGTGGGATGAAAGTAGAAGATTTAATCTAACCTAACTGAAAAGCATAAGCTTTGGAGCATTTTAGATGCTATGTTAGATACTTGAGTAGGGTACGGTGGGAAAAAAGAAGTCATGACAGACATGGATCATAGCCTGACTTTGCCACCTGCAAGCTGGGTGATATTGCAGAAGTTATTTAACATCCTTGAGTTAGGCTTTTTATGTGTGAAATGGGGAAAATAATAATAATTAGCTTTGTTTGTGAGGATTTGTAAAACTGTGTCTAGAAATGCATAGCACAGTATCCAGCACATAAAAGGCAAATAACAGGCAAATAAGAAGGAGACCCTATTAGGAAGGTTGGTCTCTCATGAGTCAGCTATTCAACAACACGAAGGATATCTGAAATTTAAAAAACAAAAAACAAAAACAAGTAAAACAACCACTGCCACCACCAACAAAAAAACAAAAACAAAAACAAACAAACAAAAAAACCAAACCCCCAAAACCTACACTTTCATACTGTCCTCAGATTTAAAATGTGGGAATCAGAAAGCTGACAACCATGTGGAGTATCATTTACTATGATTGTGTTTCCTGGCTAAGGTCTGATATTACGAGTGCCTTACAACCCAATAAGCATGTTAGAATATCAGTATAAAACACAAAACAGGAAAGAGGAGCAACTAAGGGATTAGTGTTTGAAGTCACATAGGCATTAATCAGAACCATATAGATTTTTGGTCCAAGAAAGCTTCCACTTCAAACAAATTGCCAAGATTAAAAAGATAGCTTGCATATATGGATAAAATGCTGACTAAAGGAAAAAGAGTAAAACTGGATTAAAATATCCTCATGGTTTTATGAACAGAAAGTGGCAGGAGAGGTATACTGAAAAGCTGCTGCTGTGTTATACCTTGCAATATCAGTTTGGAGTCTGGAGCTCTTTTGCAAGCAAGTTTCATTCATTGACCTTCTACATTTCACATTGACCTTGATGCTTATAAATGCTGCAGGGGTTGGCAATTAGTTTTTTTTTTTTTTTTTTTTTTTTTTTTTTTTTTGTGAACTGAGAATTCACTTCTTTTTAGGTTCTGAATGTTAGATCTCAATTAAAAGCTACTTAACAGCAAATTCATGGTGAGTCAGAGTAACAGAAAAATTGTGGTCTAAGGGGTGTCTGTTGTGTGTTGTGAAACAGAGAAAAGATTTTTGAGTTTCAAGGCAGACTTTCTTTTGGTCTTAGGGAAATACGATTTATGGCTTACATGTAATTTTTGTCCTTTGAAGGTTACATCATAATGAAATAATAAGAAAAAATGGCATTTGAGATGGTAATGCAGTAGCCAGGTCACCGAGAGAGTGACTTTTCCAAAAGTGCAAGAATTTAGCTTGCAACTCAGCTTTAGAATCTATCAATTAGCACTTATATTTTAGAGAAATTACCTGACATAAGGAATTATTTCAAAAGATGATATTTTAACTTTAGAACTTTTTTTGAAAAGGAGTGTTTCTATTTCTCTCTTGAATCTTCTTTTTGTCAACCCCTATAATCCCATTTCTACCATTTTACCTCTGGTCCTTCCTACTCTTAATTTTGACGACTGCAATAGGCTGCTAATTGGTCCCTCTGCTTCTACTCTTTCCCTATTAGGGTTTATTAAGGGCCCGGGCTGCCCTGGCAGCAATATTTTGTAACAACTGAGACAGTTGCCCCAGATGACAACTCCCTACCATGACATATGTGATATGTTTATATGTGATAACATAATCTGACCCAGGCTCTGCCTACTGTGTGCCAATTCCGTTCATCCCAGACTCTACCCTTGTATTTGGGCTTTCAGTTTCAAAATGTTTTTCTCTGACTCTATATGTGAACTATTTCAGTCTGACCTTTCTCTTGCTGACCCTTCTTTAGTTCTTAACAGAATCTCAAGATGACTTCTTTGCAGCCACATTCTGGCTTCTAGACTCTACAATTGCTTGTGGAAGGATATTATTTCTTTGCAGTCTGGCTGGAATTTAACCTCTAGCTTATTCTAGCAATTTTGTACACCATCCCCTTCAGGAAGACTTGGCATCTTTCTATTCTTCAAAACTTCCTAACCTTCAAAAAAACCTTCCTACTGTTAAAAACTTTCCATGGCACTTTGGGTAGGGTTAAAATATAATGGGTTAGCATTTAAGGCTTTCCAAATATGGTTTAATGCACCTTTTGGGTTTATATCCTGATTCCTCATCTAATACTTGAGGCATACTGAGGTGCTGCCCACTTCCAAAATACAGAAATGCTCTTGTCTTTGTGCCATTGCTTATGCTGCTCCCCCAACTAGAATTCCTGCCATACCATCTATTTGCTTGTTCGAATCCCGGACACCGTTTACTTCCCAATTCATGGCCCTTTTTCTTCATAGCTTTTTCCTGACCACTCATGGGTCTGACTCCTTCACATTTGTATTTGCATCACAAGTTTATTTTATTTTTTATCCTACTTATGTGGACTTCAACCGCAAAATTGCTGGTGGCAGCTGGATAAAATAAAAGCAGTGCAACCCAGTAATGGTGCCCATGCATGCTGCACACCAAAATAAGTTTTTTCATATAGAATTCAAGAGGGCTTAATTCAACAAAACCATGGTGACTTACATAACTCCCCTCTGGTTCTGCATCCCTATGCAGAGTAAAGCCATTAGGGAGTAACGCTGATCACAGCAAGCATTTGCTCAACATGCAACAGGAAAGAAAGAACTTTGTTATTTTAAATAAGTGGGTATAGTTTTACACGCATATTGGAAAGTACCAGTAGCTAGAGAGTTACTATTTATAATAATATATGTTCACTATCTTCAGTATATACTGATAGCCAGATTAGAATTCTTTCCAACTAAAACAAAAGTCTTGCTCTAGTCTTTTGTCACGAAGCGTATTTTTAACAATATGTGTAACATTTACTGTTATTACTTAATCTTCATAAGTACATTCTTAGTAATATAAATATTCAGTTATTTTCCTAATAATCCAATAAAGAAAGAACTATTACATCCTTTTGTTTTGTTTTTGTAGAGGAAAAAAGTGTAACTTGCTCAAAGTCACCTAAATGAGTAACAGAACAGGAATCTAAACAACTTGACAATGGGGTCTGTGCTTTTAACCATTTTCAACATATACAGAACCAAGCATTTATTTATGCTCAACTGAACTATTTCACCAGGGGGACTGCTCTTCAATATCGACTCTTAACATTTGTTCATTCATTACTTTATTTTTTTTCCTTTTTTGTTCATTAATTTGGCAGATATTTATTGAGCACTTATTATATGCCATATGTTGAGATGTATCAAGGAGAATCCCTGATTTATGAGGTGTTTGGAGAAACAAACGTACATAAAATAATAAGGGTAACACAGCATTTTAGATGTTATACTTGATACTTGAGTAGGGTACAGTGGGAAAAAAGAAGTCATGACTCTATATGAAGTAGGGAAGCCTTGGTTCGAACCTGAAAAGGAAAATGGTACTAAGAAGAGAAGAACATTCTGGGCAGACGGAGCTGCTCTAGGGAGCATGGTGTTCTCTGGGAGCTTTAAGTGGTTGAACAGAACTGAAGCAGGCACAGCAATTAGCGAAATGATCCTAGAGAGGAGGCAAGTGCCAGCTCAATGGGGGCCCTGAATATTCTGCTAAAAATTTTGAACTTTCTCCATTAAACTGTGGGGGAACTTGAAAAATTTTAAGCAGGGGACTAATTTTATCTGTTTTGCATTTTATAAAGATCACTTCTGCAGCACTGGGTAGAATGAGTTTCAGAGTGGCAAAAATTGGTGGCCAGGGATCCAAGTTATGTGACTCCTTTGAATTCAGAGAAGAGATGATGAGAGATTTAACCAAGTCAGTAATGGAGATAAACAAGGGGAGACAGACAGGAGTGAAGGTAGAAGCAAGGGAGTGTGGATCTGTAATAGATGTGAAGAGCAAGGGAAAGGGACAATCTCTGATGCCTCCTGGGTTTATGGTGAGGGAGAAGCCCATCCAAGGAAAGATCAGGACTCTGTGTTGGACATACTCAGAGTTATGTATTTGATATTCAGATGGAGAAGAGCAACGAGCCATTGCATATTTGAAGGTCCAGGGGGTGGTGCTGGCTATAACCGGATTTGGTAATGCATGAATGGTCAGTGATGGCTACAGTCAAAAGAAGGTCAGGGGTCAAATACTGGACTCAACAAACACTGAAGGGTAGAGGAAGAGAAGGACATGATAAAGGCAGGAAATAGATGAGGAGGAGGAGAGCTGGGAGAGAAGGGTATCAAGTAGGACAAGACAGGCTTTCTAGGAAGGAATACGTAAAAGTGGCAAGTGTCATAGAGATTTAATGAGATGACCAATACCAATAAAATGGTTGCTAAATATTTTTTAAATGTCAATAGACTTAAAATATATAATATTATCTTTCAAAAATATTAAAATAAAATACTTTCAAGTTTAACCAACCATGCCTGACTCCAATGTGGCTGCTTTAGTTTCCTACAAGATGAGATAAGGAGTACCGTGAGCTAGGTGGTTGAAAACAACAGGAGTTTATTCTCTCACAGTTCTGGAGCCTAGACGCCTGAAATCAGGTTGTTGGGACTACTGACGCCTCCTGAGAGCTCTTAGGAAGGATTCTTCTACGCCTCTATCTTAGCTTCTGGAGGCAGCTGTCAATGCTTGGTGTTCCTCGGCTGTAAATACATCAGTCCACTCTCTACTTCTACCTTCCTGTGGCTGTCTTCTCCCTATGTGTCTCCATGTCTTCACATGGCATTCTCCCTGTATGTCTTCCTCTACTCTTAAAGGACACCACTCCTATTAGATTAAGGGTCCACCTTACTCCAATATGACCTCATCTTGACTAATTTTACATTGTCATCCTTCTATTTCCCAATAAGGTCTCATTCTGTAGTCCTGGCAAAGAGGACATCTAACATGTCTGTTTGAGGGACACAATTCAATCCACAACAGTGGGTAGCATTATGCTGGATACTTTCACACATTATCATATTAAATCTTCACAGCACTCTCTGAAGAAAATATAATATTTTCTAGCCCCATTTTATCGACAACATTTAATAGACTACATTTCTTCTGTTGTATTCGGTGTGAATAATGTCCTTGGAAGCTGTGTGATATAGCAGGCCTGAATTTATTTTTGGCACATGAGCCTGTTTTTACCAAGTTTTTTTTTTTTTTCTTCATCAAATCATTCATTGAATTCCAATGATGAATTTATTTTTAACAATTTACATATGAAGAAAGTAAACTCAGGCTTGGCAACCTACTCAAGGTCATACAGTTAGATCTTTCTGCCTTCATTTCCAACGCTCTTTCCACAATACTACAATATTAAGGGTGCCAGATGTGATGTCACCTTAAGAATAAAAAATGAACCCAACTTCATATAGTAGACATCTGCTTTTGCTTGCCTGCAATCCATTTTCTTTGGGTCCTAGAAGAGCACATTGACTTTCCTTAAAAGTAATCTTTCTGTTCTCTCATTTCATGCAGCTTCTCCTTGGTAGTGGTGGGGTTTTAATCCACCCCTCCCCTCCTGTTGAGCTCCAGAGATGAGGCTATAGCCATGTTAGATCAGGGAAGCTCATTCCAGGACTTTGTTACAATGATTAGGTAATAAAGGCAACTTTTTATTGGAATTGTAGGGGACTAACTTTAAAATACAAGGGGCTGCCACATAACAACAGTTCACCCTGGGAGTGAAGTCATTTTAGAATAAGGCATAGACAAGAGATTGAGAGCAATTTGTGTTTTTATTCCTAGATCCAGCCATACCTGCAGCTAAATAATCCTAGTTTTCTAGTTAGAAGAGTCAACACAATCTCTTTGGATTAAGACAATGTGACTTGGATTTCTGTGACTTCTTACAAAAACTGCCTTGATTTTGCAAATAAACTTGAATAATCAAAATATAAAATTGACTTCAAGTCATCACTGTCCAATATAATCCTAAACTTAGTAATAACTAAGTATATGATTTTTATAAGAATCATTCCTTAAGACTCTCAGGTGTCTCGTTGGAATTGAGAGGGTCTGGCTAGATAGTTTTAACACTGAAATTGTTTCTAGTATTTACTTGACAAATTCTATAAAGGCTCTTTCTATCTTTATGATGTTTTCCAGTGACAAGAACTTGAAAATTAAAAAAAAATTAAGATTTTATTTATTTGTTCAGAGAGACACAGAGAGAGAGGCAGAAAGAGAAGCAGGCTCCCCATAGGGAGCCCGATGTGGGACTTGATCCTGGAATTCCGGGATCACGACCTGAACTGAAGGCAGATGCTCAGCCACTGAGCCACCCAGTCATCCTGAAAATTTAAAAATTTTAATAAACATGTAGGACTGTATATTTGTATTCATAATTTATAAATTCTTATATTTTATTACATTAATAACTAACACATTCAAGTTATATTCTGATATTTAGTTACCATCAGAGCTTATGTATTATGATTTAAAGAAGTCAATTATTTAGAAAGCAGAATTTGAAAACTTTCCTTCAGAATTTATAAATCACACACATAGCTATTTCATTATATATTTTCCTCTCTCTTGGAAAGCTGTAATACAATACAGGTTATAATAATCATCTGTAAGAATGATATTGTTAATATTTCTACAAATGCAGAATTACTTGATTTTTTTTCCTTACGCTAATTTTCCTTGGATACCTTTAATGAACTTTATAAATCATGGCATCTGATTAACATAGTGGACTTCAAGCAGTGTTCTTGACTGCTCAGATTATTCTTGATACTTATTCAATTGATTTATTTATGCACTAGTGAAACAAAATTATATCTTCAAAAAAAGTGAATTTTGGCAGGAGACTCCGGAGGCTCTTCTGGTCTTCATTACTGTCTACAAGCCACTTCTCTCTCAGTAGATGGCTTGACATTCATGGATATCACCTCATACTGATGCAAGTCACCTCTATCCTTCTCTTTCTACTCTCTTTTCTGACATTGCAAATGATATTTCCCCCCACCTCTAGGTGCTGCATATGCCAGGCATTTACATGGACCATGCCTAAGCTTCCATTCTTCTATGGCCTCTGATTATGCAACAACTGATCATAAAGGGTATAATAGCTGCTGACAACTTCTTTACATTTGACATTAGCTTCAGAGATCTTTCAACATTTAATAGTAATTCTGTATATTGATAAAATTCAACAAAATGTTACTGTTTTCTTCTTCCTTTTTTTTTCTTTTGCATAATCCATTAAGTATGAACTATTTACCTTTTGGGAAAAGAAAATGTTGGATGGCAATTTTTGTCATGACTTCTGTATCATGGTTTTTAATACTTAACATGAATTGCAATTTTCATCTATTGATTCTTTCTTTAAATGTCAACCGTGCATCATGCAGCAATATCCTGCACCTAGAGGTTCTGAGAAAATTTTAAAAATTTGCCTTTATTTTAGCTGAACTGGCTTCATGGCCCATTTTTGTGAATATGCTATTTTTAATGTTTGCTCTGTTTACTTAAGGCAAACAAAGTGTCCATAAAAAAATAACTGGACCATATAGTCAGCATTAAAAATGTATAATTCTGCCAATTTACATTTTACTGTGAAAAAATTTAACTATAATATTTTATACACAATCTAATAATTTATAACATAAATGTAATATATTTAATATAATATTTAATTCTATATTTAATACACTATTTAACATAATATAATATTTTATAAGGCCTACATAATAGAATTGTCAATATTATTATGAAGCATGACAAGCATAAAGTTAAAACTACAAATACTTCAAAATGGTATTAAATAACAACAAAAACAGTCTAGCAGTCCTTGTAACCCTCCTGCTCCTCACAGGTAACTTTTTTATACATTTCTGATAAAAGGCTTAGATATATTTTATCAAAGCCTTTTATTTTTTTATTTTTAATTTTTTAATATTTTATTTTTATTTATTCATGAGAGACCCAAGAGAGAGAGGCAGAGACACAAGCAGAGGGAGAAGCAGGCTCCCTGCAGGGAGCCCGATGTGGGACTTGATCCCGGACTCCAGGATCATGACCTGAGCTGAAGGCAGATGCTCAACCACCGAGACACCCAGATGCCCCTATCAAAGCCTTTTAAAGTTGAGGGTCCACTTCTGGGTTCTCTATTCTGTTCCATTGATCTATGTGTCTGTTTTTGTGCCAGGACCACACTGTCTTGATGACCACAGCTTTGTAGTACAATCTGAAATCTGGCATTGTGATGCCCCCAGCTATGGTTTTCTTTTTTAAAATTCCCCTGGCTATTCGGGGTCTTTTCTGATTCCACACAAATCTTAAAATAATTTGTTGTAACTCTCTGAAGAAAGTCCATGGTATTTTGATAAGGATTGCATTAAACGTGTAAATTGCCCTGGTAACATTGACATTTTCACAATATTAATTCTGCCAATCCATGAGCATGGAATATTTTTCCATCTCTTTGTGTCTTCCTCAATTTCTTTCAGAAGTGTTCTATAGTTTTGAGGGTATAGATCCTTTACATTTTGGTTAGGTTTATTCCTAGGTATCTGATGCTTTTGGGTGCAATTGTAAATGGGATTGACTCCTTAATTTCTCTTTCTTCAGTCTCATTGTTAGTGTATAGAAATGCCATTGATTTCTGGGCATTGATTTTGTATCCTGCCACACTGCCAAATTGCTGTATGAGTTCTAGCAATCTTGGGGTGGAGACTTTTGGGTTTTCTAGGTAGAGTATCATGTCATCGGCGAAGAGGGAGAGTTTGACTTCTTCTTTGCCAATTTGAATGCCTTTAATGTCTTTTTGTTGTCTGATTGCTGAGGCTAGGACTTCCAGTACTATGTTGAATAGCAGTGGTGAGAGTGGACATCCCTGTCTTGTTCCTGATCTTAGGGGAAAGGCTCCCAGTGCTTCCCCATTGAGAATGATATTTGCTGTGGGCTTTTCGTAGATGGCTTTTAAGATGTCGAGGAATGTTCCCTCTATCCCTACACTCAAGAGTTTTGATCAGAAATGGATACTGTAGTTTGTCAAATGCTTTCTCTGCATCTAATGAGAGGATCATATGGTTCTTGGTTTTTCTCTTGCTGATATGATGAATCACATTGATTGTTTTACGAGTGTTGAACCAGCCTTGTGTCCCGGGGATAAATCCTACTTGGTCATGGTGAATAATTTTCTTAATGTACTGTTGGATCCTATTGGCTAGTAATTGTTGAGAATTTTTGCATCCATGTTCATCAGGGATATTGGTCTGTAATTCTCCTTTTTGGTGGGGTCTTTGTCTGGTTTTGGAATTAAGGTGATGCTGGCCTCATGGAACGAATTTGGAAGTACTCCATCTCTTTCTATCTTTCCAAACAGCTTTAGTAGAATAGGTATGGTTTCTTCTTTAAACGTTTTATAGAATTCCCCTGGGAAGCCATCTGGCCCTGGACTCTTGTGTCTTGGGAGGTTTTTGATGACTGCTTCAATTTCCTCCCTGGTTATTGGCCTGTTCAGGTTTTCTATTTCTTCCTGTTTCAGTTTTGGTAGTTTGTGGCTTTCCAGGAATGCATCCATTTCTCCTAGATTGCCTAATTTATTGGCGTATAGGTGTTCATAATATGTTTTTAAAATCGTTTGTATTTCCTTGGTGTTGGTAGTGATCTCTTCTTTCTCATTCATGATTTTATTAATTTGAGTCTTCTCTCTCTTCTTTTTAATAAGGCTGGCTAATGGTTTATCTATCTTATTAATTCTTTCAAAGAACCAACTCCTGGTTTTGTTGATCTGTTCCACAGTTCTTCTGGTCTCGATTTTGTTCTGCTCGAATCTTTATTAACTCCCTTCTTCTCTTGGGTATAGGATCTCTTTGCTGTTTTTTCTCTAGCTCCTTTAGGTGTAAGGTTAGCTTTTGTATTTGAGTTCTGTACTTCCATCTTTCTTTTCTAAGATACAGTAACATTGCCTTACACATGCATATGCAGGCAATATATACTCATGCATGTAGAAGACAGAAGTGCTGCAGAAGCAGGAAAGAGGACAAGAGACAGACAGCCGTGGCATTGGGAGAGATAGCCAATAAATACATGAGGGGGAAAAAGTCAGTAATGTCTGAGATTTACTTAATGAATGAATGACAAGTAGCCGGTGGCCCAGTAAAGGCTCAGCTCCATGCAGAACCTGAGGTGAGGACTCCCAGTTCTGAGACTGTCTGTGGAAGCCAGGAGCTGAGTGGATGATCTTATCATAAGATAGGAAGTTCTGCTGCAGTTTGCTGCCTGTGTTGTTTGCTCCTCCTTGAGGAGCCTTCAGCCACCTGGGAAAAAAGCCTCTCAGCTCAGCTGCAGAACCTCTGATAAATCAAGTGGTCTCTTTTTCTGTCCCCTCTGGTTCAGCAGATAAGTTATACCCCAGAAAAGAAAGTCTGATTAACATCTCATTAATTGTCAAATCTATTACTTCTCACCCTGTACTTGTTGAGGGAGCCCATCCTCTGGCATGAATCAGGAAAGAAGAGGTAAGTGGCGTTGAACAACAGACACCAATCTGAACAACTGCAGCAGAAGGCTCTTCTAAAGCAGCTATAGTTGATGACACAGAAGAGTCATTTAAAAAGTGTGCTGAGAATTCTTAAGAGAATACAATGAGATCTTGTAAAGGAAAAAGGAAAGTGCACCAAAGAAATTTGTTTTTTTTTAAAAAAGGACACTACTGAAAATTCAATATTCATTTTTAAAAATATGGAAGAACTATTTTTTAAAGATTATTTATTTTAGAGAGAGAGAGAGAGAGAGAGAGAGAAAGAGTGTGTGGAGGGAGGGGCAGATGGAAAGAATCTCAAGCAGACTCCCCTCTGAGCATGGAGCCCGAGGTGGGGCTCAATCTTATCACCCATGAGATCATGACCGAGGGGATCACAACCTGAGCTGAAACAAGTCAGACGCTTAATTGATCGAGCCACCCAGGTGCCTCAGGAAGAACTATCCTAAAATCACATGAGAATGGAAAATCTTGAGTTAAGATACAAAATATAAAAGAGGCCAGATTCAGGTTATCTAGTGTGCATACTCTGTGAGTTCCAGCAGGAGTGAAAAAAAAAATTGAGGAGAAGCAATTTTCAAAGAAAGAACTGAAAAGAACTACCCTGAAGTGGAGAAAAAATGAATTTTTGGTTCTCAAGGGCACATGAGAGCCAGTCGGGATTAACTCAGAGAAGACATATTCTTGGACATACTTGGGGTCACAGAAGATGAAGAGACTATCTCATACATTTCCAAACAGAGATAGTAGGTTAATATCAATGTCTCTAGTTAATAATGAGTTATATAACCCAGGTTAATAAAGAGGGGCACAAATAGGCAATTGTCAGGGAAAGAGATGAAAATGGCCAATATACATAAACAATAATGCTAGATTAACATAGATAGTCAAAGGTATGCAAGTTAAAACAATACTGAGGTGTTTTTATAACCAATGGAATGGGTAAAAATTATTAAAAAGTGGAGTGACACGTAGAACTAAGTAAAAATCAATGAGCATTCAGTCTTTTAAAAGGATCCTAAATTGGTACAATATTTTGGAAAGTAATTTGCAATATCTATTTTAAAAGAGTATCACTCATCTTTTGACTTAAGAATTATACTTCTAGGAATCTATCATGTGATAATAAAAGTGCAATGTGGCATATAGCATGGTGTATAAGAAGAAAAAAGGGAAGCCACCTAAATGTTTACTGTTAAATGAAAGATTAAATAAAATACAACCACGTAAGTTAGCGCAGACATGAAAAAGAGGGATATTTATCCATATGAATCTGGAACACAATATTGTTGTAGCATGGCTATCATCCCCCAATACCTATTATTTCATTTTTCTACTGTAAAAGGGCCCACTTGTTTTTTTTATTTTTTTAATTGAGATGTAATTCACATACCATAAAATTCACCTTTTCAAAGGGTTTTGATTCTGTGATCTTAGTGGTGTGCAGCATTCAATACTATCTGGTGATGTTTTAAAATAAATCCTATTCAGGATTTGCTTTGACCAGGTGAGGTCAAATGATAGTCTAAAAATGTTAATCATGCAGGACTACATCTTTATACTCCAAGATTCCTAGAAACAGGAGACACAGCAAACCACATAGGGCCCCATGAGAAGCACCAGGGTTGGTCAGGAGGGAACAAGAGTGATGGGAAGATGTGGACCAGAGCCTCTGCTGGGGTTTTAGCAGGAAGAAATGGGCGAGGCAATGTAAATAGCCAAGCAAGCTTACACTTGGCTAGCTGAAATGATGTCTAGGGGCTTCAGGGTGTAGGGGCTGCCCCCAGTTGTCTGATACTTGGCTCTGGGGTGACGAGGATAGGGTGATAATAGTTTGGGATGGGAGAGTTGAATATAGGAGGTGGTTGGGGGTATTGGCTTTGTGGAGGTATTGGCTTTGTATTGATCGGCTTGCATAGGACAGGCCCACTTGCAAGTGAGTCCTCCACCATCTCCAGGAATTGGCTGCCCTGGAGGGGCAGTCTCTTTAGGATCAACAAGTCCCAGATGTCAAAACATCAGAAAATACAGAAAAATAAAAAGGCATGACTAATTTGGACAACACGATCACTAACGGGAGGACTGAATTTCCAGGCCCCCCTGCGGTCCACACAACTTTCACGGAATATCTTTAATGTGACCAGCAAGCAGCCTCTTCCCGCCTGCTGGCTGGAGGTAGACGGAACAGCCAGAGGTAGGGCATCATCCTGGGCTCGGAGGCTGAGGTTCTAAGCTGAGGAGAATGGACAAGTGCGGTGGAAAGAAACTGGCTCCCTAATGATCGTGGAACTGTCACAAACCTCTGTACTGTCTAGCCAGACCTCGATGTGAGGAAGAAGTAAATTTCTATCTTAATTTATGGCACCATGATTATAGTTGTTCTGTTACTCATCGTCCAGCATAATACTAAGTAATATAACGGCCAATTAAAAGATACTGAAACTAACTTTTATAGCATGATTCTGGTTTTGTGCACAAAACAATGTATAGACAGGGACAGCTAGAGATGCAGACATATACATGTATAGAAGATTTAGGAAGCTTATCTCTGGATTAATAGGGATTAACTCTAGGGGATGGAATTGGATGGGAGAAGAATAATCACATTTTATGTTTAACGATAATTTTTTAAATGGCAGGTACTTAATTTCACTCTCTATTTTTTAATTTTAAGTATAACTTTAAATAGTAAAAAGATCTACTTATTTCCTTAGCTCCTCTTATAAGCAGCTATTGAAAGAAAACATAAAATTGTAGTTAATGAAGAATGTAATCATAGTTACCTTGAACTGTTGCTGTTAACAATGTATTTGTTTTCCTAAAATATTTGCCTTTCTTCCTGGTCTTTTTTTTATGAGTCACCCTGCAAATCTGATAGTGTCTACTATTGTGATATATAGATTATACATATAAGCATAGAGTCATGCCTATAACTATCAAAATGAAACAAATTAATTTTCTAGAGATTTTTACAAAAAGTCCAGAGTGAACACCATTACTTCATTGTTGTCTTTCCTTTTGGCAAATGTCCTTTTCTGGTTCCAAGCTATTCCTGCCAGTTTCTCCTTCTAGAGGGGGAGGTATGTCACACAGTCTGGCCAGAGCATCCCATCCACCTGGATACAATTACACCAAAGATGGGCATGTGGCCCAACTAGGGACAATTTAGTCAATAGATCTGCAGTGAGTCATCTTTCTAATAAGTAGAAAGAATTTGCTTAAAAAGGAAGCCAAAAGGAGCATGCAGAGAAAAGTAGAGGTTGGCTATCTATCTGTCTATCTATCCATCTATCTATCATCTATCAGTAGTTTCACTGTTGTTTAGCTCCTGCATCTAGCTATTCTTGGATTACTACATTTTTCAGTTATGAGGCTCAATAAATTACTTTTGTTTTAATAAAAACAAAATATCCTTAAATTAGGATGAGTTGGGCTTATGTCACGGGTTAATTTACTATTTTATTTGGTTTCCCTCAATTGTTTCAAGGGTTCATTTATGAAAAATTATGCATTCACATAACATTCCATTTATAACTTGGCCAACTGACTTGCAAATTGAGTTTATTAGAAATGGAACCCAACTCTTAGGTAGAGCCATATGAAATTCCCTACATTTAACAATTTCTCACCTATAAAAGTGGCAATTTAATAAGACTATTCAATTTAATATAAAGATATTTTACATTACAGCTTAGAAACAAAATACCAACATGATATTCATTTATTTTAGGAAGCACAGACAATATGCAAAATACAAAGATGAAAACAAACAAACAAAATTTTTTAAAGCTGTAATCCAAAAATAAGCACTATTATATTTTTGGTATGTTCTCTCCCACATAATAAACTTGGTTTAGAAAATAATTTTATTGGACCAAAAAACTATTAAGTTAATAGTAAGTTTGCTATTTTGGGAAACCATTTTTTTTTTATATTTTATTTTTTTTGGGAAACCATTTAATTAAAAAAATTCACCTTGCTTTTCAGCAAATATACTTTGTAAAATTAATTTACTTTTTAAAAATGTCCTGCTTTAAGCTTTTCTTTGAGGTTCATTTTTATTAACTAAATTGCAAACAGGCTAATCCATCTAAACTGGAAAGACTTCCCTACATAATTCTCAACATATGCAGTGTTTGATAATTTCATTATTTACTATATAGTCCCAATTCCAGAGTATTTATATCAATTATATGCCTGTTTTATAAATAATTATAAACAAATAAGAATCCTATTACATGTAATTTTATATATTATAAAAATATTTTACGGAATATGCTTTAGTCTACATTTTAAGTTTTAGACTGAATAATCTATCAAACAATCTGTGTTGGGTAATGTGCCAAAATAATGGCATGAGTAAAACTGGGAATTCCAGAAATGCTAGTACAGTACTGTTTTAATGATATCATTCTTAAAATGGTTTGTTAATTTATAAAGCTACTCTCCTTTGAGTGTTAACATCTGTATATGCCCCAGAACTTTCCTTGGTGCAGAATATTCTGAGCACATCAAAATAAAGCCTATATAATTTCATAAAATTATATGTAGAAGGGAAGACAATAAAGATAAAGGGTAATGAGTGTCTGGGATGAGGAGGTAGGGACTTCAAGTTTTCAGATGCCAATGTGGAGACGGTTTCTTGGAAGGTCATAGCAGTGAACAAGAACATGTGGGGCCCTGAGGCAGCAGTAAGCTGGGTGTGTTCAAGGCACACAGATGGTCTGGATGGTCCTACGACGGCTTAGATGGTCTACATACAGAGTGGTAAGAAGGGATGTACATGGAAGATAACATTTAAGAAGTAAGTAGGGTCTAGATCATTAAAGGCATTCCAAGCCAAAGTAAAGACTTCAAATTTTTTTTTTCTAAGTGCAGTTTTCACATTGTTTGTTTTTTTAAAAATTACTCAGAGTGATTTTTCATACTTCGAGTATGAAAGATGGGTTGTGATAAGGGCAAACAAATCAAGAAGAGGAGTTACGAGGCCATTGGATTAGGTTTAGGAAAGATTTCTTTAAGGTATGAAAGGTATGAGTCACAAAGTAGACAGACATTAACATGTTCCCTAATGTGTTCTTAATTATATCTAACTTGACCGCTGAGAGCAATGTTTTTGTAAGACAGAGTTCAATTTGGGCAAATAAAAAGGTTCTGAGACATTTAGAAACACAAAAGGAAGTTATAGCTCTTGAAAATCAGAATACAGGTTTCCCTCACTAACAGAAACTAGAGGCTCCCTATGAAAACTTTTGAAAGCTGAAATGGGATAAAGCAAAGAATGTTCCCTACTTTCCAAAAGTTCATGATAGAGCACTGTTTTTATGAAAGATCTATATTTCTGTGGTACCAGCATGTAGTGTTTATAACTAGATAATTAGTGTATTGTTATTTCTGCATCAATGAGGAAGTGCCTTCTGGACAAAATTTAGAAACTACAGAACTATTTACTGCCCTATCTGCTCTAATGTTCCCCATTGAAGTTAATGTTTGACGTAGGTTTACTTCCTCTTCCTATGATTGACATCAAGATTCTAATTGGTGGTTTTCTACATAATGTCTTGAATAACATATTATTTATTTTTTTTTAATTTTTATTGGTGTTCAATTTACTAACATACAAAATAACCCCCAGTGCCCGTCACCCATTCACTCCCACCCCCCGCCCTCCTCCCCTTCTACCACCCCTAGTTCGTTTCCCAGAGTTAGCAGTCTTTACGTTCTGTCTCCCTTTCTGATATTTCCCACACATTTCTTCTCCCTTCCCTTATATCCCCTTTCACTCTTATTTATATTCCCCAAATGAATGAGAACATATAATGTTTGTCCTTCTCCATATTATTTTTAAAATAAATCCCCCCCCCTATTTTAAAGGTGACATCTTTAACACAAGCAATAACATGCCCTTCAACCATTAAATTTACAACTAGGTTTTTCTTAAGCTTTTGAAGGAATTCAAATTGGATTTAGAAAGGGGTTTGCTCCATTCATACTAGCTTCCTTACAAACCTTTTTTTTTTTTTTTTCCTGCTTTCCTGGCCAGTTCTCAATTTCTTATTAGTGAGAAAGGTAGGCATCGATTATTGGACTGAAGGGTGGGTTTCTCTAGCAACTGAGGACTTCCCTGTAGCTAAAACCTGGGGAATATAACAAATGACTGGTAGCATTATTTTAACCATAGGAACTGTTTCATTTGTACCATCTTGTTAAAAAAAATAATTTTAAGCTTTCCATGTTGTAGAATTAAAACTTTGATCATGTGATAAATGTAGTCTTCCAAATGTTTTACTTGGAGGTAGTATGAACTATTTTCTGAATCTGTTACCAGTCAACTCTACGACCTAGGAATATTGATTCAATTAGGCAGAAAAATCTGGAACATTGAAATTAACATAAGGGAATCTTTTGTTTTTGTTTTAGTAAATCTATTTAGCTAAAAGGAAAGAAGTAAGTATATTAATTACAAATTCTCTTTTAGGGAAATAACTACTTTCTCCAATTTTTGGAACAAGCAAAGAAATCTTCCTAGGTTCAGCCTTGATTCTTCCTTTCTTTAAGAGGCCCCTCTCCATGCTTGAATTTCTCTAGCAGCTTGTACTTCCTTTCTAGACCTGTTTTCCACTGGGAATATCCTGGGATTTCTTGCAGTGATATATAACCTATATTAAAGAAATCATTAAATCACAGAAACTGTGGCTAATGGAAGGCATTTTTGTATACTTCATTCCAGTGTAATAGAATACTTCAGTGATTAGGTTCACGAAATGGTGATAAAGTCGTGGAGGTGCTATCGCTTTTTATATTTATGGATTGCTGTATCAAATACAATAGCATGTCTCATATAATATATGGCTATGCCAAAATGAAAACTGAACTTATTTCAAGAAAATCATGCCATTAATGTTTAGGGGAAAGGTTAATGCATTATTTTCAGGGCTAATGATCCTGAAATAGCCTTTGCATCTGAATGAAAAGGAGGAAAAAAAATCACTGATGTCTTTGGTTGACATTTGTGATGAGTAGAAAATGAATAAATTCACTCGTAGTGATTGATGTAACCTAATAAAAATGTCAATAAATTCACATCATTCGGTTGTTGTATCTTAATCACAAGTGGACTAAGTCATGTCTACTTTTATTTCTCAGGCATAGGAAACACACTACCATATTTCTTCATCCGTTCTGAAGTTGGGACTGAGTGCTACAACACAGACGACCTAGACTAGGTAATGTAGAGGTACATAAAGATGAGTTAGTTGAGCTCCTACTTTCAAGTTGATTCTGGTCTACAGCAGAAAAAGACATGCACCTAAATGATGATAATGCAATGTAGTAGGTAGCTAAAATTTCAGAGGACAAGAACAGCTAAAATATGATTGCTGTTCAGAGGAAAGAGAATCTGCCAAAGTACACAGAAGCACAATCATGACAAAAGCTGCCAATTTCATATAAGTAAATGTGAACGATATTAGAGATTCTTCAGATTTAAAACTGGGTTTGATGACTGAAAAAGTAGGTTCCTTCTTTATCTCTTTCTTCTTTCTCTTGTTTTTATTCCCTGTCCTTTCCTTCCTTTTCCTCTTTTCTTACTATTTTCTTTCATCCACCTATAACGTACTGTTTGCTCTATGCTCAGCACCATGCTAGGCACCACAATAAGATAAAGACTGTCCTCAACAGATCATGGCTTCCCCTAAATTCCCATTCCTCTTCCATTCACAAGCAAATAGATTTAAAATACACAAGAGGAGATGTATATCAGAAATTTGGAAGGCTAGAGAGAGATTGAGGGGAGAGTGAAGTAGAGCTAGGACAGAAAATTAAGATTAAGTGGAGACAATGAGGTAGCCGGTACAGAGCCTAACCTTTTATTAGCAGGAAATTAAGGGTCATCATAAACCAAATGAAACTGGTCCAGAGAGTTTCTAGCTGTTCAGAGTATATGAGTGCAGCTTTGGTACCCAAATGAAAAACTGAGGTACCAAGGAGACAGAGAAAGCCTATTTCCTTGCTTCACTCAGCACAGGGCCCAGCAAAATGACCCCAGATAAATTCATAAATGACAGGCTAGTTTTGTTCTCCTGATGCGCAGTGGCTGGGCTAGTAGTGTGTAGGTAAGAGTGAGCCCCAACAAGTAACAGCTAGCAGACTGGTGGGACTGTCCCAGAAAAAAAACCTCAGCAGCATTGGAAAAGGGTGCTAGGGGCCCTAGGCTAGAAGGGCTAAGAAAACAGCAGATTTCTGGGCCATGCGTGTAAATGGTGATTACAGGACAACATGATAAGTGTAGCGCAGATGTCTAACCCACTACAGAGAGAAGAAAGGATGTTTCATATAAGCTAGGTCATCCCCTTGTAAGTAGAGAGAGAATTTTCCATATAGAGAGCCAAGAATGATCAAACATGTGTAATAAGAAACAGCATGGTTTGTTTGGGGGAAATTACTAGTGGTTCACTGTTAACAGAATATAAACTAAAAGGTACAAAAGGGAGGAGATAAGGCTAAAGATACGTTGTGAGTGGGAGTCAATCAGACAGAACCTTGAATTTCTGTATTCAGCAGTAGGACTTCTGTCCTGTGGGTAGAGGAAAGCCATTGAAGGATTTCCTTTTTTTTTTTTTCATTGAAGGATTTCAGACAAAGAAGGAAACCAAAAAAGAAGCAAAAACAGCTTCATCAAACAAACAAACAAACAAACAAACAAAACTAATTCAACAAATGGTGATTAAATGGTCAATATTAAAAAAAAAACAAAAAACAAAAAACAAAAAAACAGAACTTTGGCCCATACCTCACATTTTACACAAAATTGACTCAAAATGGATCACAGACTTACATTTAAAGTACAAAGCTATAAAACTTCTAGAGGACAGAATGAAAACCCTTGTGATTTTGGCATTAGATCAAGTTTTTAGTTTTTAAAAATTTAAAAAGATTTTATTTATATGAGAGAGAGAGTGTGAGTGAGTAGTTGGAGGGACAGAAGGAGAGGGAGAGGGACAAGCAGACTCCCCGTTGAGAGCAGAGCCAAACCAGGGCTCAATCCCAGGACCCTGAGATCATGGCCTGACCTGATGCTTTCCCGACTAAGCCACTGAGGTGCCCCTAAGTAAAGTTTTTAGATATCAAACCAGGAAGCATAATCCATAAAGAAAAAAAATTATAAATTAGATATTACCAAAATCTTAAAAAAGGTTACTCTGTTAAAGACACTTTTTATAGAATTAAAAACAACAACAACAAACAAGCTATGAGCTGGAAAAATATCTACAAGTCATATTTATGACAAAGAACTGTATGTAGAAAATATTTTTTACAACTTCAAAAATTCAAGGAATGCCTGGGTGACTCAGTGGTTGAGCGTCTGCCTTTGGACTCTGGGGTCCTGGGATCGAGTCCTGCATCAGCCTCCCCAGACGGAGCCTGCTTCTCCCTTGTCTATGTCTCTGCCTCTCTTTCTGTGTCTCTCATGAATAAATAAATAAAATCTTAAAAAATAAATAATACTTCAAAAACTCAATATTAAGAAAAAACTAACCCAATGCAAAAAATGGGCAAAAATCCAGACACACTTCACCAAGAAGATATATATGGAGAGCAAATAAATATATGAAAAGATGATCAAAATTAATAGTCATTAGAGAATGCAAATTAAAATGGCAATTAGATATCAATTTAGATTCACTAGAATGGACCAATGTTTTTAAAAAGTTACAACCAAGTATTGTTGATAGCATAGAACCAAAACCTAAAATTATTTGTGGGAATATAAAATGGTATAGCCAATTTGTAAAACATTTTGACAGTTTCTTACAAAATTTTAACACATATTATTTGAGCCAGTCATTTCATACCTAAGCATTCACCCAAGAGAAATTTGATATATGTTCACACAAAAACCTATGCATTGATGTTCAGAGCAGTTTTATTAGTAATCACCTAAACTGGAAACAAACCAGACATCCCTCAACCACTGAATGCATATCCAAACTATGGTGCATTCATACAATGAAATACTGCTCAATGGTAAAAACAAATGTGAATGAATCTCAAGTGCATCCTGTTAAAAAAAAAAAAAACTCAACAGGCTTCCTATCATATAATTCCATTTATAGAATATTCTAAAGTATAACTCTTCCTTAAAGAAGTATTCTGAGTAATAAATGTAGAAAAAATAGGGAAACATAATAATCACCCTTAGAATGCAATGGTAGTAATTTGTACAGGTAAGATCTACACTATGGATGATAAAATTAGTAGGGAAAAGTTTGAGAAACAGGGTATTTGTATAGCCTAGATTATCTCCCCCCAAATCTATATTATTACAAAAGGGGAAAAGTAACTTTACAACAGATAATCTAGAAGACATCACCTTAACCAAGTGATCCACATTGACATGCCAGGAATAAGACATATGGACATCATGTTCCCCCCGATATAATGCACTCAGAAAGGCACGTAACTTCTGTGATACTCCTGCCAAAAATGCATAACTGCAAATCAAGTGATAGAGAAACAAAAGACACCCAGACTGAGGGACATTCTACAAAGTAACTGACGAGTGCTCTTGAAAAATGTCCAGGTCGTAAGACACAACGTAATACTGAAGAATTGTCACAGATTGGAAGATACTGAGGAGACACAATACTTAACTGCAATATGGGAGCTTGGGTGAGATCCTGGAACAGATGGAGGACAGTAGTGGAAAGGCTGATAGAATCTGAATAAAATTCTGTAGTTTGGTAACTAGTTTCGTACTGATAATTATTTCTTGTCTTTGATGATAGTCCCATGGTTATGTAAAATATTAGCATCAAGGGCAACTGAGTGAAGTCTATATGGGAACTATATTATTTTCATGACTTTGTAAGTCTGAAATTATATCAAAATGAAAACTGGAGAAAAATCATCGGAACATATTCCAACAGCAACAAAATGAGCATTAAATACTCATCATGAGATGAAATCAGAAGCTTGCCAGATTTCTATGCATTAAGTTTATGGATAATTTTTTTATTACACGTCACATATGCAAGGAGCCCATAACCATTTTCAGTGATTAAGACTTCTACTGGTCTTTATCCAGGCCTACGTAAGACCATTGGGAACCTGGTAAAAGTTCCTGAGTGATGACTGATTGCCTGAACCTCCTGTCTGGCAGGATGGTTCTTATTCTCCTGAGTTCATGAATGCAAATCCATGTCGATTGTATAGAATTATCCACAGCCCTTCTCAAATTTAATATCATCAACCGTTTACCAGAAAAAAATTACACCATGAATGATTTCAAAGGAATTTTTATTTTTGGAAATGAGTAAGATTTCACCGTCTCGATGATTCTATTCAACTTGATTTCAAAGTATGAAAAGGCAACATTATGTATGTATAAAATTGCATTTATATTCCTTTTTCTCTCCTAGTTCTTACAGCTTACAGTGTTATCGTCACCTTGAGCAACTTGTTACTAGGATGTTTTAACCTGTTCCATCTTATTACAGTCTACCCAATAATTAGCAGGCTGGTTAGGGAGAGGAGAGAACCATGGGAAAGAGACCATAAGTTAGAGGCAGATCTAGGAAGGTGATTAGATTGGATGACCTTGAGGAGACCAGATAACCTGGGAGGAACAAGAACAAATTTCTCCTGAATACAGAAAAAGTGTATTCTCTGTTGTAAATAGGGACGTACACTCCAGAAGAATATAAACCGGTGATCCCAATTAGCCCCAGTGCTGCTTGAACAGACAGAGATACACGGGGCTACCCGATTATGTCATCTTGTTCCTATTTGTTATGGTCACACTTGGTTCATTCTCTATTCATCAATATGTATACGTTATAATTCCTAGTGGCAAATGCTGTGCAGTAAATATCCTGAGAATCCAGTGAGAGTCCAGAAACTGCACAAGTAATTCATCTCTGTTCTTGGTAACAGCAAATAGTAAATTTGAAGGCCTTTAGGAGAAGAGAGAAAATATAAAAACTCACAATCTCTTCTCTTTTTGCTGCCTCACGCCCTTCCTTTCCCTGGTTGCACCTCCGGGCACTTCCACGCTGCCAGGGGCACTTTCTCCCACGTCCTTCACAGCACCCTCGGGGGCCCCTGTGTCTCCAGTCATACTCACAGTCTTTCTAATTTTTCCCAGTTTTCCTTCATGCTTTTCTCAGGGGCTACCTCAAACATTCACCAACACCCCAAGCCCTCTACTTCCCCCGTGGGCATACGATCTTCCTTCTTCCATGGCTGAGGAAAGGGGCGCTGGTAACCGCAGAGGCTCTGGGCCTTCTGCCCACCGCGGCCTGCACACCTCTTAGTTCTCTGTGTTCCCATTTAGACTCCCCTTGGTACATTTTCATCCAGCTCCTCAGGGATTTGGGAGAGGAAGAGAGACATGGGAGAACTGAGAACACACTTTCAGGTGCCTTTGCCATTTAGCACGGATGCATTCTAGGGTGCAGGAGACTGACGGATGGAAGCAGAGGGGGAGACGCACGGGCGGGACGGCAGGGCAGGCGTTGGGCCTTCTCCAGCCAGACACCTCGTGCTACCGCAGTGCCCGGCACACAGTGGCCAAGCGCAGAATAGATACTGCGTGAATGAATGAACGGCACGGAATGCTAACCCCGTGGAAGGCAAGTAAGAAATCGGCACCATGTAACGTGCATCTTTAACCTGTCATCCCACCGCCGTCTGCGCTTGCGGGTCGTCCACCGCGCTCGGCTCCCCGCGTGAGCCCCAACGGGCTTGCAGCCCTATTGCCTCATCCAGTAGGTGCTTCTCACTCCTTATCTTCCTTGGTCTCCCAGCTCATTTCATTCTCCTGCCCTCACCCATTCTTAGGAACCTGCTTTCCTTTGGGTTGTTGCTTCTCTCTTGTAAGCTTTTGCTCTTCGGTTCACCTGCTGGGGCTGCTCTCAACCTTCCCGGTGGGGGGTGGGCGCTCCCTCCCGAGCCCCAACTACCACCCACCGCTCACCTGGAGAGCACTCTAACTTGTGCCTGCAGCCCAGGCATCCGCCCAGGTTCCAGAGGCTTCCTGGACGTCTTTACATGTCCCAGGCACCTCAAACACAGCATATCCAAACTCGAATTCATGATTTTGCTCTCCAAATCTGTATTTCGGCAGAATTTGCTCTCCATTTCCCTACTTACATTAAACCAGAAACTTGTATGACATCTGAAACTATCCCCATTCCTTTATTCCTCATATATAATCAGTCATGAAAGTCTCCCAATTTAACTTTGGAAACTGCTCTTGGCTCTATCCCCTTCTTATCTTTACTTATCTAATCTGTTTTCTCATTATTTTTCACTTGGATTACTACGCTAGCCCCCTTACTGTTTTTGCCTGCCAATAGGTTTGTTTTGTTTTGTTTTTTTTTTTTTTTCAATCTGTAATCCATACCGTTATCACTTTGCTCCAGGTGTTTTGGATGCCTGCAACATCTTGACTTCTTTCTTAGCCACGAGGGTTTGAGAAGCTGTTTCCTCTGCCTGGAAAACTTTCCTACCAAATCCTGGCATGGCCTCATCTTTTCACTTCATTCAGGTTTTTTTTTTTTTTCTCTTTACCTAAAATTATATTCATATATTTAATTTCTTTTGGTTTCCTACAGTAGACAGAAGCTCTTCTTCAATACTGTACTACCAGTGCCTAGAAGGGTGGGCACAATAAATATTCACTGAACAAACCAATGAATAACTTAATAATAACTGTGTCCAGAATAACACACACAATACTGGGAAATACTGGCTTACTGGTTTGTTGCTCCCAGTGGATTGACGCCAACAAGTGAACTTCTCAAGAGCACTGAAGGCTTCTTTCCTGTAGTTCTAGGTTTTAATCGAGCAATAATGTCTAACACTGGGTAGGCCACAGTAACTGTTTCTTGGAAAACAAAGCAAAATAAAGCTTTCAACCTATCTCAGCTAGCAGAGCAGCTGAACTCCAGAGGTGGGGGCAATAACCATCCAATTTATGTTATTAGAGTCAGATTTGGAGAATATTTACCCCTTCAGTGTGTATTCCAATATCCAAATCTTGATTTTGCCTATAGGAGAATTTTACCTATATTTTTCTCTTCACAGGTTGCTAAAGATAAAACTTTATTGAAGGCATCATTTGTTTCTTCCTGCACCTCTTTATCTTCCCTTGAGCTCACTGACACAACCGTAGTTATAAAAATAGTTACGGGGCACTTGGGTGGCTCAGTGGTTGAGTGTCTCCCTTCGGCTCAGGTTGTGGTTCCGGGGTCCTGATATCAAGTCCCACATCGGGCTCCCTTTAGGGAGTCTGCTTCTCCGTCTGCCTTTGTCTCTGCCTCTCATGAATAAACAAATAAAATCTTAAAATAAAAGTTAGAAGTGGGGTAACATCACTGGCACGAAGTTTCCTCACCAACATCTTGTGACTCTCTTCCTTTGGCAAAGAAATGGAACACAAAATATTAAGGTTAAATGTGACCTTTAGTGTTTTCTAGTCCAATTTGCATTCTCAATCTTTTGTGCAGAGGATAAACACTGAGGTCTAAAGACATTGAATGGCTTGCCTGATACCCTGTAACTGGCAGTAGGATATGCAACCTGGTGGAGAGGCAGGTAACATATTGGTGGCAACAGTAATGGTTAAAATCTTGGACAAGGTATTACTTGACAAGAAGTATGTAATTCTGGGACCAGAGAGGAAGTTCTTGTGCATTTACTGTACAACGTATTTGCCTGACTTGAATCTTCTCTTTGACTTCGAGCCCATGTGGACCCATTGAAATTGTCTGGAAGGAACCCACAACATTAAGGCAGGTTTGTGCAGGCCCAGCACTTTCTGTTACAGCTTCTGTGCTGTCCCACAGAGTCTTTAGGAATGTCCCACAATGAAATAAAGTTACGTTTGAGGGTTCGTTTGCTATCCTGACTGGCTTCTATTATTTCTTACTAGATCTATGTTTTTTTGAGATATCGTTGGTATATCTAAATTTAATTATCAGCTACTAAGCTGGGCAGTGGACACGTCATTAATTCTCTCTCTTGTTTCTTCTGTTATCATGATTCAAACTGCTGGACTTGGTCTCCTGGAGTACAGTTACTACACTATTTTGTTTCATCATTTAACCACAATTCTTATCTTTTTTATAGGAGGGTAGCACTTTCTCTTTTGGTCATGTAATTAATGACACAGGTGTACACCTCACCAGTTACAAATTGCTAGACTCTCCTTGTTACTAATGGCTCCAAGTCTGTTCTCTTGCTAATGGGTTCTATTTGCTTCTTGGAGAAAAAGTATGTGCTAAACATATGGTTTAGCTTGAGTAATCTCTTTTTATATCAGTTTTATCTTAATAGGTTAATGAAATTGTGATGTGTATCAAATAAATAGGTTCAACTTTTATCACACATACTTTTTATATAATTCAGATTTTCATCATTTGACTTTCAAGTTTAAAATAAAAGTAGTTATATGCCTGAATATGAAAGAGCAAGTGTTCCCAGGGACTTTGCAATATGTATCTCTCAGAGATAAAATGTGCACATAAGATAAAAAGTATGCATATTAAGAATTTATAAAAGGATCTGATGAAGATTTTTATCTATACTTTTGCATTACTTTCAACTGAGAGTCTATGTGCTTATTTCTCAGAACCCCAGGATACTCTAACATGACTGCATAAACCTATCCTACATCTTTATCTTTGTCCGTATTATCTTTTATGCAATATGGTGGTCCTTAGGGAGCATTAATTGCTAGCTATCTTTTAGCTACTTAAGGGCAATCTTGGAACAATTACCATGTATTTATGGGAATGAGGCATTCATTTATTTATTGCCTTTCTCTTAAAAATCTCATAGCACTTGAGTCAAGAAGATAACAGTATAAATATGGCCACTTATCTTTGTGGGAATACTTCTTTCTCTATCTCTACCACGCACCTCAGCAGCTACACAACGCCCTTGTAATGATGATTGCCTCTCAAAAGCATATTGAGTCTGTCTTTTCTCAACTATCTTTTTATCTTTTCCTTCTTTCTCTGCTGCCCCCACTTCTTTCTTTTTCTTGAAATGGAACAAGGACCTTGACTTAGGGGGCATATAAATCTGGCTATGGGGAGGCCACTGTTCCCACTTCTAGATAAGATTGTCACAGATGTGAAACAATCACTGTGTCGGTTGTTTGGATGTTTACATGACATAAACGGTGTATTTCAAACTGGCAGACAAGTGCCACAGGCTATCTCATTAAACTTACTCAGTTGATTTAGGCTAAATAAATATTACTGCTTCATAGGGCTATAAATCTTTTTCCTTTTCATATACTTTTATGCATATATACATGCACATAAAATATATGACAATATGTGAGTAAAACACACAGGAATACTTGACAAAGTCATATAAAGGTATTAATCAAAGGGAGAAAAAAGGGTCTAATGCTCTTCAACCTCTAAATTTATTGTTTGACACTTATTTCTGGATATTACATGCAAAATACACATAAGAAGACTTCAACATTATATGTAAATTGTTATTTTAAATACTTTGCCAAGATTCATAACCCGATTTTAAAATTATATTTTTCCTTCCAGAGAGATATAAGACAGTAGGAATGACTTGAAAAGTTCATACTAAACTAATGGCAAGGAAGTCAGAAAATATAAATGAAATAACGTGTTATTTCTTTTCTTTCTGTCTTTTAGATTAGTCTTTGCTAGCTATTGTGGTATAGCTGGATCTTTCCAAGTCTTACATTTTAGAAATAACCTATTTCACTAACCTAAATATTTTCTTTATTTGAAAAAGTAGTGTTTATTTTATTTATTCAGATTCTCTTTAATACTATTTAATCCGGATAAGATAATTAAAGTATAAAACTGATTCAGTCAGTGTAATATAGAAAAAAAGAAAAAAAACACAACAATACACATATACACGCACAGACGGACTTGCACCTTGGGTTTTAGAGTCAAAAAGACCTTAGCTTGAATACCAGCCATGCCACTTAATATGGGTTAGAGGTCTTTCTGAAGGTTAATTAACTTGTCTGAGCTTCAGGGGATAGTGATACTCACAGTAGTTGCCGTGACAACAAAATGGTAAACTCTATGTGTAAAGGTGCCTGACACAGAACGCCAACAATGGCTACCATCTCATGTGGCTTATTACGATGCATACTATGCTAAATGCCTTGTACATTTACAAATTTAATTAGTATAGTATTCCTATGGAGTAGGAGTAATTTTGGCCCTACTTTTATAGATGCTGAAGTAAAGGACAGGGATGGTAAATAATTTACCTAAAGCTGCACAACTCTTAATTGGCAGGAGTAGAATTCTAACTTTTCAAAACTTTGAGCATCAAACAACAATCATTTTATCTTCTCTCATGATTTTATGGGATGAGCGAGGTGACTTCTTGACCAGGTGTCAACTGCAGCTACAGCCATCTGGTTTTGGTGGTGGTGGTAGTGGGGAGAGGCTGCAACGTCTGAGGCTGTTTATCACAAGCCTGGCATTCAGGCTATCTGCAGGGAGCTCACTTAGAGCTGTTAACCAGATATTCTAGCTGTCCTCCTCTTTGCAATACTGCTTGAAGCCTCACCATATGGACCAGCTTTGCTCAGCACAGGCTGGGCTACAGGAAGGAGTGTGGCAAGAGGACAAGCTCCAAAGTGCAGACATGTAAGATGTTTCTACTTGCATCACACTTGCTAATGTCCATTAGCCAAGGCCAGTCATATGGACAAACCCAGAATCAATAGAAAGAACAACACAAGGGCATATATACTGGAAGGTTCCATTAAGGTCACTATAGTAACAGACAAGTCCAACAGCTCTCTCCCATCAAGAGAGAGGGAAGCAATCCATAAGAAACTCTCAATGATAGAGAACAAACTGAGGGTTGATGGAGGGAGGTGGGTGGGGGATGGCTAAATAGGTAATGAGTATTAAGGAGGGCACCTGTTGTGATGAGCAATAGTTGTTGTATATAAGTGATGGATCACTAAATTCTCCACCAGAAACCAATTTTTACTATATATGTTAACTAACTAGAATTTAAATAAAAATTTGAAATTAAAAATGGATAATCATAAAAAGAAAAAAAAAGCATTCTTCTGTTTTTCAAACTATCAGGGCATCATGTTGATCAATGCCTTGTGAGAAGGACTGAGGAACACATAGTCAATAAATGTTTTGGTAAGCTTTTATACTTTTCTGCTTTCAAATATGACATGATGTTTTAATTTCCCATAAACAGTTTTAGAAGAAATTTCAGTTTTATGGAAAAAATGCTTCTCAAAGATCTAAATTATTTTTATGAGTTTTTTCAATGCTATTCTCTATTGGGTTTTGTATGTTATAATTCATTTGTGAATAAAATAAGGAGAACTATACTTAGGTTTATGTCTATGTCCTATCATTATTCAAATAAAAGTGATTATATGGCAATCTGTTTCTTAGAATATAAGGTTATTTTGTATTTTTAAGAAACTTCAAAGGAATGGCTTTGATCCCACTATTTAGGTAAAAACAGGATTTCTTTCTCTAAGTTGTAATTCTTTTCTCCATTTTGTATAAATTAAAAGTAATTTAATTCTAATGGCATTTATGTAGATGGGATTCACGTTTAGAAGTTTTATTTCAGATCAAGTAGCTATATTTGTATAAGAGATTTATTTTCAAACAGAAGTATTTTACCTTAATGACTCAAAATATTTAAACTGCTTTTTCTATTAATACTGAAATTTTGGCAGCTTTAGAAGTGAATATAGTGAACACAGAAGTGAATATATTATAGAGATTAGAAAAAATATATACTTCTTTACTTTTGATTAATTACTTCAAGTTAGATTAGCAAATAATTTATATGTAATAAATACCATTTCAAAGCTGTTTGGTGACCAATGCAAACTCTGATAATGTCATAGCCTAATATCAAGACCGAGGGGTGATATCAGAAGATGATATCCAGACTAAATTATCCCCTTAATGGCTGTGGTATTGCTATTAAGGTTTTGTTTGTTTGTTTCTTAAGGAAATGAGTTAGATAGAGATACATAAAAGAAGCAATGAAGAAAATCAGTACTCACTTTTTGTGACAACACCTTCTAGTCGAATGATATTTGGGTGGTCAAACTGACCCATGATACTAGCTTCTCTTAGAAAATCTCTTCTTTGTCGATCCATGTGGCCACCTTTCAAAGTTTTGATGGCAACGGGGATCTCTCTTTTCCCGGGTGTCTTCAAACGCCCACTACAGACTTCTCCAAATTCTCCTTAAAATATGAACAAAAGTGGCTTGTTTAAAAACAGAATACCTACATTCCAGAAGAACTGAATTGTCATATGGTACTATCTTTTTGCTTTTTACCATAATGGCCATCAAGTGTGTCATTTTCACATGGAGATTTCTGTCCTACAAGTTAAATTTGTAATGACAATGTTTGATCAGCATCATTTATAATGAATAACGGAATGCATTTTCATATGGTGTAGCACAGGAACTACCATTGATAGATCTCCCTGACCCGCACAGAAATTATGACTAGCAGAATGGGTGAGGCTAATGCAATTCTATAGAAAAGCAATCACTGCATAGCATTTCCTGTTCCTGTTCTTAATACTGATATATGGGCCAAATGTCTCTCTATTCAGGGAATCCATCAGGCATGTGTAGTGGGTTTGATCCTGCAGGTCACGTGCCTGAGCTTCACTACCATCAGAAATCAATGCTAGGGTCAATTGATATATGAACGTATTGAAATGACTACATTGAACTCAACTATAAGAAGTGATTATGCAGACTAAATTACAAGTCACATGGTTGGAATGCAGATATAGTAAGATGATCTATGGCTCAGCAATGGCTTCACTGGGCAGTAATATACAATAGCCAAACATTTATCATGAATTTAATATATATTAAGTATATATTAATTAATAAAATTATATATTAATAAATATTTATATATTTCTGTAATACAAATTATATATATTAATAAATATATAGTTTTAAATATTTATCATTATATATTATATACAATGTAATATTTATATTTATATATCCAGCTATTAGCGTGCTGTGAGTTTCAAAGAAGTCTAAGAGTTGGTCTGTGTTCTTAGGAGCTTATTATAGTCTAGTAGAAGAATTTAGCTGAACATAAAAAAAATATTTAAGAACATAAGAACCCGTTTCGACAAATGCTGTATTAGTTGAGTAAGAACAGTGGGATATAGAAGACTTCCTGGAACAGGTAAACTTTTGTTGGACTTCAAGCAATGGGTACAATTTGGATATTCAAGAAAAGCAGTGATATTCCAGACAGGGAGTGATAAAAGTGAAGACAGAGCTTCAAAGTTCAGAAGCCATACAGACACAAGGATGACTAGATGGGTTAATGTGGAAAAGAAGTTGGATGTTTTCTCAGTTGCAATACAATAAGTTCAATTAAAGCTTAAAATTCCAGACTTAATTTTGTGAGGCTAATTAGCTGCATTTACTTAAGAGCATGATGCTTGACCACCAATTTATTAATCTATAAAGATAATAATAAAACCTTCCATAATTCTATAATGTCCCTTCCTCATAACGATATTGGGAAGATCCAGATGATATATGTAAAAGTCCTTATCAACTGTAAAATGTTATTTGTGTGCTTTAAGTTATATGAATCTTTGGAAGGGGCAAAGAAATGAGAATGAAAATATCCTCAATTGGTTTATTAGCTAGCAGGTCTGTCTAATAGTTCGGTGTGATGTATTAAAGTGTAGAGGTCCAAATTAAATTTTTACAGTAAAATATATTTCAGTTATCTGTATTTTCTTTGGAGCAATTCATTACAGTCAACTAGACGTTGACTTTGCAGGAATATTGACTACCTTTTGGTGTAAATGCTAAGATATTGTTTAAGTGAAAAAAAACAAACCTGGAAAGGAAACAAGCCAAAATGTTGTTTCCTAAATTATGTGTAAACATGTCCATTAGAAATAGAAAGCAGGCTAACAAGAGGGTTTACTCTCTATTAAACCAACAAATAAATAAACAAAAAACACAGACTAGGATGGAGTCCCTAAGTTCAGTGCATATAATATTGGAGTTTCACCAATCTTATTTAATTTGACATCAAAACAAGAAAAATCCTTTTTACTTAATGACGCTCTCAACCTATTGAGGGTTAAATGTTCTTATGCTCACAGGGAAAAGAAGCCACAGGTTTTCAGTTTTGTTTGTAACGTTTCTTTTATTTTTCAAAAGCTTTTCTCTCATATATAAAAAATGGCAATTGATAGAGATGTTTAACATTTTTCTATTGAGGCTCTGAACCTTTAGAGAAAAGCTATGTACATATATTTAAGTTAATGTCTGATACACCCAGGCCTACTGAGATACTCGAAATTTCTTCTTAGATCACTGTGGTTTGTTGTATGACTATGCAGAGCAAGGAAAGTATTTTTCTCCTTTTTTCCCCTTACTTTGCCTTAATAAGTCTGCTAGTAAATATAAAAAAAAAATCTTTTAAAGTATTACTTTAAAACTCCTCACCTGCCATAAACCCATAATCCAAGTGATTTTCTGTTAACACTTCATAGTAATCCAAATAAACTTTTGAATACAGTGAAATGAACAGAAAACTCTGTTGTTATTTGATCAAGGCAGGCAGAGTCGTAATTTTCTTTGGTTTTCTCTTGTCTGAAATTCATGTATCCTATTATCACCAGGGAGGTGTTTTCTTCATGTAAACTTGCACGATCAAGCTGTTATCACACTTATTTCAGTGACACTAAATATAGTTGCCTCAATTAAGGATTTGATACTCCTAGTGCATTCTTTAGGCAAAGTCCAAAAAATTCAGTCACAGAAAGTATTACAACCCTTATCTGTGGTTAGTCTGGATGTATCAGACATATCAGATAGTGAAGAAAAAAATATTTTAAATTAAATGCATAGTTTAAGATATTGCCAAAGATTGATCCATTATATTGCTGTCCTTGAAGCAAGAGTAGAGGCTCTGTACATAACCATAGGTAAGATAAATTATGCTTCAATAAGATGTGTGGACATTTATGTATCCTGGTTAGTCCATCATTAACTTGTAACTATAGGAATATAATATTAACCATAGATTTTTTTCTTCACCAGTCATTGTCATCATCATTATTCCATAGGTAGCCCTTATACAGTGCTTACCATAAGCCAGGTCTAAAACTAAATATGTTTTTTTAAATTTTTACAACAAACCTTTGCAGTAGATACCATGATTATCTCCACTTTACAGATGAAGAAGCTGAGATACATGAGCTAAGTAACTTTCCATGGTGACACAGGTAGAAAATGGCAAAACTGTAATTCAGACCCAGCAAGTGTGGCTCCAGGGTCCATGCTTATAAAAACACCATTCTCTGCTGTCTGGGATGTTTATTATTAATAAATTTTATTATTATACCATAACAATAATTAGCATGGATTTTCTGTATGAAATCTATATAACCAGATTAAAACTGTGGAGGAATGGTGGAGGTGGTGAGGGACTAGCCATCTTGGAGGATTATCATCTCACAATCTCCTGGAGGCCTTCCAAAATTTTCTTCCCCGTGTTCAAAGATTCTGGTTCTCCCTTTTCCAACCCCTTGAGAGTCACTGAAGCAAAGAGCCACACTCCCAATGGCTTTTTAGAACATATCTCTCAGGTCTAATGAGGTATTTCATTCTTCCTGTTTACTATTTCCATCTGACAGGAAGGTTTCCACAAATTGTTCCCCTTCCTCCCTTGTTTCCATCCTCCTCAGTCCTCTGTACGGATGGCTTCTTATTAGCAGTGAAGGCCAAGATTTGAAGTCCCTCCTTCAGAAAATTTTCTCTGGTCAATCCACCTAATTTAATCCCCTGCTACCATCAGTTCCTCCCAAATGGGAAGAAAAAACTTAGCAGCACTAATCAGACGCTGGCTTTACTCTCAGAGCTGGGCTATGTTGTTCTCCTATCACATGCTATACCAGCCTCGACAAGGTCACTCTGAGATAGAGCAAGGTCACTGCATAATTTTGCCTAAGCACAGACAAAGGCAAGGTCACATGCCAAAATGCTAAATATGCCCTCCTCTCCTGGCTAAAATGGGTGACTGCTACTTCTTTACCAATTAAAACCTTATCCTTGTTCTAGTCTCTCCTCCGTGTAGATAAAATCCATTAAGATGTAAGTGTAAGTCCTAAAATTAAGGCCCAATATTATGTGCTGCTTTTATATGTGAGGCAAACTGGGAAGGGCTCAACTAGCCTTCCTAAAGGCTCTCCCTTCCACTCTGCTCCTATATGTAAGGTCCTCTAGCCAAACATTCCTCTTTATCAAATGGAGCAGATCTAGTTCTTCTTTATTGCTTTGCAGTAGGGTTTACTTTCCTGCCAGTCTGTGGAATGATTTGAACAAGCCAATCACATCCTTCAAAGGAAACCAGGGGCTCCTTGACTTCTTGGTACTACAAAGCTGGCCAACCTCTAGGTGCCCCTGTGTGTGATGTCCTTTTCCCCGCTGGGCTACGAGTACCTATAATTAATAATATCTACCAATCTCATCTGTCTCATGTAGGGTGTTGTGTCCTTGGCATCCCATGACCCTAGGATGAGAATTCCTACCTCATCAACAGGGTGAAGCATTATTGGTCAGAATGTAAATTTGGGCAGCCACCATGGAAAACAGTGTGGAGGTCCTTCAAAAATGTTAAAGATAGAAATACCATATGATGCAGTAATTCTACTACTGGGTATTTACACCTTCTACCAAAATGAAAACAGGATATTAAAGATATATCTACATTTCCAGGTTCACTGCAGCATTATTCATAACAACCAAGATATGGAAGCAACCTAAGTGTCCATCGACAGACAAATGGGTAAAGAAGAAGTGGTATGTACACACAACACAGTATTACTCAGCCAACAAAAAGAACGAGATCTTGCCATTTGCAACAACATGGATGAACCTACAGTGTATTTGGCTAAATGAAATGAGTCAGACAGAAAAACCTATGTGCGAAATCTAAAAAGCAAAATGAATAAAGGAGAAAAAAAAAGCAGAAAAAGACCTATAAATTCAGAGAACTGGTGATTGCCAACGGAGGGCGGGTGGGGAGATAGGCAGAAAGGGGTAAAGGGGAGTGGGAGGTTCAGGCTTCCAGTTATGGAATGCATACATCACGGGCATGAAGGTGCAGCACAGGGATTATAATAGTGCTGCATGGTGACAGGTGGTAGCCACATTTGTGGGAAATATAGCATAATGTATACAGGTGGTGAATCACTATGTTGCACAACTGAAACTAATGTAACATTGTGTGTCAACTGTATGTGTGTCAATAAAAATAAATAGAATAAAAAATGCTTAATAAAAAAAAAAACAACCAACACATACTCAATAACAGAACTGCTGCTGCTTTCTGACAGCATCTAATCTTCGAGCAAACTCCTGCTTCCTTAGATAGCCCAAATCACCCAGTCAAAACCCAAGTCCCGTAGGTGGCATCATCTAACATTCCCTTACTGACACACACTACATTTCCACATGCTGAGAGTTTTTCCCTTGCTGAAGTGAATGATAAACCCAACTTTTTAAACTATAGTGTGCTCCTGGGATCTTTGGCTTGCAAGTATTACATATACTTATACATATTTACTGTATAGCGATTTGACTACTTGAAATTTCTTTGAAATTCATTCTTAACAATCGTATACATTTGGTACATATTGCTCCACTTCAGAATCTCCTCCTGACCAAATCAACTATCATCTAAGTCATGAAGGCATGGGCCTTGGCATCTCTATTCTTTGTTGTATCTGCACAGCCTAGGACATAATAAATAACTCTTCAATATTCATTGAATGAATGAAATGAATGGGGGGGGTGTAAAAATTCTAGGCCCAAAGTTGGGATGTCGTTAGAGGACAGGGATTTTCCAATATAGTAACTTTTTTTTTTTAATTACAGTCTCCTCTGCTTTATTTTCACTGTGTATAGTTAAGAGATACCTCAACATCTTCTGTATTCAGTTTTTTTTTTTTTATTTAACTGTGCACAATCCACTTTCCTTCCTGAGTGTGAAGGCAACAGGAAGAATATTTTTAAGAGACATACAAAGAAAGTGTTAAAAAAAAAAAAAAAAGAAGAGGCATAAAAGAAAAACATATAGGCAAATTTTAATTTAGTTCCTGAGGAATGCATTAGTCTCTTGAGGTCTTAAATTAAATTCCATTATTATTAATGTTATCAGAAGGGTCACCTACCCAATTGTATTCAAGGACTTATGACTATTCTCTTGGATTTCTTCCCAATACATAGCACACCTTTTACATGTGAAAGAGAACAACATTTTTAAGAGAATTTATAATTTCATACTAGTTGAAATGATATTTGATATTGAATACTTCTGATTCAACTTCATGGAAGGATTCAACATGATGCAAGATTTCTCACATTTAACAAGACTTGTCAGTAGGAAGAGTTGATTAATACATGGGAGAGGGCAGGTTCTCAGAAATTAGGGCTTCTATGTCTACCTTCACCGCTAATTTTTTCTGTGGTATCAGAGGAAATCACATTATTTTTTCCTGCTTTAGTGTCACTGGGGGAGAAGGGGGTTAAATACCTACCACCTAGCTACATTTTTTAGAAATAAAAATTAATGTGTAAATACTTACAAAGCTTTTTGGATCCTAAAAAGGTTCCATGTAACCCCGAATCTTTTCAAATTACACAGACACCACAGAAGATATGTTAAATATGTTATTCTAAGTATCCTTCATGGCTAGGCTCTTTTTTTTTTTTTTTTTTTTTTTTTTTTTCATGGCTAGGCTCTTAATGTCTAGGTCAAAAAGAGGATTTCTTTAAGACCTGAAAAGGAATTTTTCAACTTCTTTATCAAATAATGGGTAAGGATTTTTTCAGTGAATGAATTCAGTAACACATGATCCCATATTACCCATTTTTTCCTACACCACATTCCAAAAATTTAACAGCATCTTTTTCTTTCTAGACAAGTTTTTTTTAATGATGTAATTCCAATTTTTGTGATTTGAGTGTAATAAGAGCACGCGAGACAGTAATCCAGAAGCACGAAGAAATGATGGTTAAGTGATAGCAACGTGCATGTTATCATTCGAGATGCCTGAAAAGTTGACTCATGGCTTCAGAGCACTAATCTCTGCACCCCCCTCCCCAATATTTGGAGAGCTACATTGTAGTTTAATGCTTTGGTTGTGCACTGATGTGTTTCTCTACACCAACTTCCCAGTTGATGTGTCCGTTTGCTCATAGGGCTGCCCATTACACACCCTGGTCAGCTGTCAGGGGTGGCCGGACCCCATGATCACAGGCTTGCCTGCAGTGCTGCTTCTCGACATACTTTCAAAACGGTATTTGTTGTTCATGCATACACACTACTAGCAAATACATCTCTTGCTGCTAAACAAAGCTCTGTATTTAACAAAAATGTGTTTTGTTTATTTACTTGAGGCAAAAGGGGGCCTCTCATTGTGTTACGGGGCTTGCTTTTCAATAAAATTCTGCCTTTACTCTTAGGACACATGGGAGTGAGTCAAGAGACTGACACTAAAAGATGACCTGATTGATTCATTAATAATAATTTGAAGTTGCTTGTTCTAGAAACATAACTTCGAAAGGCTGAGTTGACTGATCCTTGCTTTATGCTTCTCCACACCCTGCACCAACTATTATTCTAGTGCCGGTGCCTCTTGGTGTCAAATATTAACTCATTATGTTTCTCCTTACTAACTTTAATCATCCAAAAAATAGAGACCTCATCGATCCTTCTATCTCAGTGCCTAGCAGGATTCCCAGCATCAGATAGGAACTCAGTAATTTGCTGAATGGATGAATCTGCCATATGCTTGAAGGTCACGTGTGCATCATCAAGTGGGGCAGAGGGGGGAGTTGAGGATTTAACTGCGTGATTCAGGCACAAGAGAACTTATTATTATTTTAATTTAATTCTTTCCTTTTCATTGAGGTAAACTGGACACACAATATTACATCCATTTCAGGTATGCAACAGTGATTCAACAAGTTTCTGTGTCATGCCGTGCTCACCACGAGTGTGGCTCCCATCTGTCACCACACTATGCTACTACGATACCACTGACTGTATTCTCTATGCTTTACCTTTTATTCCTGTGATTTATTCGTCCCATAACCGGAAATCTGTACTTCCCACTTTTTATTATTTTCTGCTGAAACACGCTTCCCAAATGCAATACTGTCCTCAAGGTGATTACAATTTTTCTCTACTTCTGACATCATAAGTCCAGCATATTACTTACCTATCAAATACTCTTAATTCACAATATTTTCACTTTTCAAGCTCACTGATCCTTCTACCCTAGAACACCTTTTTAAATCCAGTTTATGAGCCTCTAGCAGATGGTCTCTCACACCACCTCCTTTCTTGCCTGAAGGGATATTGAAACAGGTCCTCTTTAGAGTAAAAAAAAAATTTGCATTTTAAAACTCCGTGTGATGACCTATCAAAATTGATTCTCCGTTTTGGCATCAAAAGAATGACATTGGGGCATCTCTGTGTGGCCAGTTCTTAAGATCCCGGGGTCCTGGGTTTGATCCCTACATCAAGCTCCCTGCTCAGAAGGAAGCCTGCTTTTTTTCCCTCTCCCTCTTGACCCTTTCCCCTGCTCATGCTCTCACTTGCTCTCATTCTCTCAAATGACTTAAAAAAAAAAAAAAAAAGAAATAAACTTTTGGTTTCCTTATCTATAAAACATTGACTATATGTTTTGCAGAGTTATGGGAAGTAAAGGTATCTAGCACTTCCACTTGCCCTCTAGCCACCTGCTCCCCCCCCGACCCCGCCCTGCCAAAGGACCAATTCCACCACTTGCCAGGCCCTCCTCCCACAACCAGGCTACTGAGCACTCTGCATTGGATAGCTGTTCCTAGAAACAAACAGTTCTTTATGTAGCCATAGTTTGTTTTCAGTATACACACTATCACAGAGTAATGTCTTGTCACCAACTATTATCTCTTGGCAGTGAAGTTCCAAATCTAAACTTGTAGCTCAGATTTCTCCCTTGAACCCTAGGTTTCTATAACCACTTGAAAGTTTCCCAGGGACAACCTTATCATCATCTTCTGTATTAGTCTGCTTGGGTTGCTATAAAAAAAGTACCATAGCCATGGTGGCTTAAACAACAGAAATTTATTTTTTCACAGTTCTGAAAACTGACAAGTCTAAGAGCATGGGGCCTGCTGATTCAGTTCCTGGTTATAGCTCTTTTCTGGGCTCACAGACAGCCATCTTTGCTCTGTGCCATCATATCGCCATTCCTTGATGAGGCCGGAGAGCTCTTTCTCTTCCTCTTCCTCTAAAGCCACCAGTACTTTTAGATTAGGACTCCATCCTTAGGACCTCATGTATCCTTAATTATAACCTATTTTCAAATACAGTCACAACTGGAGTCAGGGCTTCAATGTATGAATTTTGGAGGGACACGATTCAAATCAAAAGCACCGTTTAAAACCCATTTTTCTATCTTCTTCCTTTGATTGATTGACTAGCCATGGTTGGTTGAATAAAGAAAGGCTCCTCACAGATGTCTACTTTCTAATCTACAGATCTGTGAACATGTTACCTTATATAGCAAAAGGGACTCTGCGGATATATTGAGTTAATGATCTTGAGATGTGATTATTCTAGGTGAGCCAGGTGAGGCCTACATAATCACAAGGGGTCTTTAGAAGAGGGAGGCAGGAGGAACAGTCAGGGAAGGACACGGGATGATAAAAAACAGAGGTGAGAATGTCAGAGGGGTATCTGGAGAGACTATGTTGCTGGCTTTGAAGATGGAGAAAGGGACACAAGTCAAGGAACACAGGCAACCTTTAGAAGCTGGAAGTCAAGGACACAGGTAAGCTCCCCGAATGAATCTGTCAGCACCCGAACTTCAACCCAGTGACGCCGATTTTGAACTTCTGTCAGAGAAATAATCTGTGTGTTTTTTAAGCCCCTAATTTGTGATAATATAGGATGGCTTTTAGCACAGGGCCTGGCATAGAGTGTGTTCTTAAATATTAGCTTCCACTTAACCTGAATAATATCCTGCTTTTAAGTATAATTTCTTATTACGCTCCAGCGCACCCTTTTACACTCTTCTATTAACATCACTTCTCTCATACCCTTACAGAGGTTTTGTCTTCTTTTCAATCTCCGGGGTCTAACCTAGAGAACACCATAGGTAACCAACAGTCACTGACGCATGAGCCAACATCCTTATGTGCATCAGTATTTAACTCTCTTTGTGAAAATATGTACTAAACATTTTTAACTGTTTTTTGAGAGTGCAACCATGAGAGAATATAATTTTCCCCAGTTTGTGTGAATTCCTGCACTAGCACAAATAAGACATTTTGGAATGCAGTCAAGCAATAGAAGTGATCAGTATTCACAGTGGAGGGCTTGTGTTTAGGCAAGCATGACTAAGAGAAGCTAGTGGATTGTCAACTGTACTGGTCAAGATGTTTTCACAAATGAGAGAAAAGCATCTTTTAAAATATTCATAAGTAATTATTTTGACTAAAACAGCCAGTAAGTGTCCTGAATTATTATTAAAAATAATATTATATATGTTTTTAATAGCAATAAAAGAACAGATTTAATATACTAAATGTTTATAAATAAAATTAGGATATTAGGTCATTTTTTTCTTAAGCTAAAGAAAAGATACATAGATAATCACTTATACCTCTGTAAATTAAACCATGATTCAGGACTCCAGACATTTTAATGTGATTTTATTTACTCTCAAGGGGTAATAATAGACAGATGTTCTAATACAACAGTGAACATTTAGAAAGTTTGTTTCCATGTTAAAGTACTATTTTCACTACTATAAACCATATTATTTTAGGTAAAGTTATAGTCAATCATTTTTGTCTTTCAGAAGACAAAAAATTCATCATATTTATCATTTAAAAAAATTTATGCTTCATTATTTTACTTATTCAAAAGACAGTTTTCACTGAGTCCTATATTGCAGAATGTGCCATTATTATATGTACAATCTAGGAAGGAAATACTGCTGCTAATTAAACTATGGATGCTATCAAATGTAAGAAGCAACCCAAATTCAATGATATTAAAATGAGGAAATTTACTTGATCAAAAACTTGAAAGAAGAGAAGAAGTTCATTGGTCAAATAACTGGAATGCTATCTCATTTTGGTGTATATCCTTTTATTCTATTTTCTAAGCATAAAGTTTAAATTTTCATAAAGTTGAAGTCATAACATATATTATTTTTCTGTATATATTTAAGACTCTTATATTCCCTTACTATTACAATACAGCTGACCCTTGAATAATGTGGGGCTTAGGGGTACCAACCTCACAGAGTCAAAAATCCACATGCAACTTCTGACTCCCCAGAACTTAACTATTCATAGCCTGCTATCGACTGAAAGCCTTACCAACAACATAAATGGCTGATTAAAATGTATTTTGTATATTATATGTCTTAAATACTATAGGTCTACAATGAAGTATGCTAGATAATATAAAATGTTATTAAAAATAAGGAATATAGAATATATTTATACTACTGTACTGTAAAAAATATGCTTATAAGTGCAATTCAAACTTGTGTTGTTCATGGCTCGGTGATGTATGTAGTTTCCATGCTATTATATATCATTTAACTTATTTTAACAAATGCCTTTTTAAAGAGCTTTGAAATCATTCCCAATTTTTTCTCTTATTGTTTTTAAAACAGCTCTTACTATTAATTGTTTGATTATAAGCATTATAGAGCAACATTTTTGCAATTTAAAATTTAATTTCACTCTATCACATGAACTGAACAATAAACACTTAAAATATTCCTTTTTTTTTTTTTTTTTTTTTTTTGGAGAGAGTGTGGGGAGGAGCAAAGGGAGAAGGAGAGAGAAAATCTTAAGCAGGCTGCATGCTCAGGACACACCCAGGGCAGAGCCTGATGCAGGGCTCCATCCCACGACCCTGACCCTGATATCATCACCTGAGCTGAAGTCAAGAGTCAGATGCTTATGGGACTGAGTCACCCTGGTGCCCCAGCCTTTAAAAATATTCTTAGTGAAGCAAAGTCAAAAGAAGTGAAGAAATATTTTTTGTTCAATGATACATTCAACCAAAAAAAATGCCCAACACATATTTCATTAATCCCAAAATACAAATCAAACACACTTTTTACATCTGTTTTGTCTGATACGTAAAATTTGAATATTCTATGAATGAGTTTGTGCAAAATGGATTTATCTATTTTTTGAATTTGTTTGGTAAAACATTCTAAAACCTCAAAATTTAGATCTAAATTTTCTTTTGTGGGGGAAAAATTGTTAATGACTGATACAATTTAAGTAATATATATAGGACAATTTAGGTTCTACTACTCTTGAGTTTTTGGTAATATACGATTTTCTAGAAACTTTATCTACTTTTTGCATTTACTGTCATGAAGCTTTATTTTCCTATGGCTTTCTAAATATTTGTTTTATCAGTAGTGGTATATTTTTTTATCTGTAATATTGTTTACTTATACCTTATATTTTGATCTATTTTTTCAGAGCTTAATAATTTTATTAATATTTCTAAGGAAACTTTTAATTTTGTCGCTATTTTGTTTTATATTTTACTGATTTTTCTCTTTACTGTTTCCTTTCTACTTTCTTTGTGATTATTGTGTTTCTCTTTTTCTAAATTGTTAAGATGGATGCTTATTTGGCTCATTAATTTTTAATACTCTTCGTTTCTAAACTAAGCATTTTAAAGGCATATATTCATCTTTGGTGTGGATTAAAGGTGCTTTAGTTGTACTCCATAAGTTTTAAGATGTAGTTTTTATCTAGAGAGATAAAAGATTCTAGAGATTTTTAAATGTATATTAAAATAACTCATGAGGTATTAAATGTTCTTTAATTAAATTAAAATCATCTGAGTTATTTTAAAGTATGTTTTAAACTCTTATTTTCAAAGTTACTTTTCTATTATTTATTTCTAACTTAATTGTATTTTGGTTACAAATGTATTTCATAAAACCTGATTTGTTGCAAATTGCTCTGTGGCCTAGTACATAGTCAATTTTCATGAATATTTTGTGTACTTGAAGAGAATGGGATGCTTCAAATTTAGGTTTATTATTCTTTCTCTATATTCATCAGATGGAATTTGTTAATTGTATTGCTCACATCCTCTACCCTCATTGATTTTTTTTCTTGTTAGCTAGCAATTATTAAAGGAAGTGTATTAAAAACTCCTATGACTTTGACAGAGTTTTTTTTTCACTTTCTGATTGTATTATTACTGTCAAGTTTTGCTTTCTTTGTTTAGAATATGTTTTCATACACCTCATTGTCAAGAGATGTAAAAAGTTAAAGTCCAGACCTGTTATCTCTAATACTGAATGGTACCTTAGAAATTATGAAAATATTGCCTAAAATGTATTAGAATAGGTAAAACGTCAGCTTCAATCTGGCCCTTTTAAAACTAGGAAAAACTTCTATTTTCTAATACATTTTTACTAATTGCTTCCATTTATGTGAAGGTAATAATACCTAAGTAGTTACTAGACATGATTTTAAGTACTTCATATAGATTAATTCACACATTACTAATTATGAAATTTTTAAAAAGTTAAAGTACTTTTTAAAAATTGAAGGTCCTTTTAAAAGGACCTTCAAGCTTGTTTAAATGAGCCACTGATAATAATAGGATTAGTAAATTCAGAGATGTCCATAAAAATCCATACTTTCTGGAATCTTAGTGAGAGACAAACACATGCTTCTCCATTACAACATTGCTGGGGTGGTTCCTGCTCCATCCAGCATGATCACCCCATTGTCCTTAAGAATATAAATAGTACATGGAATATAGACCTTGAAAGTTCTTACCAATCTGGCATTCTTGGAACATAATTCTTGAGCAGATCCTTAGATTTTTAATCCACTTAACATCTATACCTTTGGTATGATAACTACAATTCCAAATTCAAGACTATATTATTTTCAAGGTCTCCAAATCAGTCATGAATATCAGGAGCCACCCGAGATTAGACTAGAGGGAATTGCATGGGTTCAACTCTACTCCTTGAGCTCTGCAACGGCATCTGCTAAAGCCACATAAGCAACACCTAGCCTTATTTACTAGATTAAAAGCTCAAGTAATGACTGACAGCTGCAATATTACCATGTTTTAAGTATTTCCTAAGTTTAACCACATAGTATTTGGAAAAGAGGTTTTTGTTTTTGTTTTTCAAGCATTAAATTTAGGTCAATGGAAGACAGAAGTAAAGAGAAATACACTTGTAATAGTGTGAATATATATCACATAACTCTGAAGTTGAGATTAATAAACAGTAGACTTTTCAGAAACTTCTATAAAGCATTTTGTGAAGATGTATAAAACTGCAAGCAGAAAAAAGAAAGATGCTAAATGTTTTTGTTGTTTATTTTTCTTTGTTCTTTGATTTTTTTAAATAATGAGAGGTCAAATGGTTGCTTTGGAATTCATGGCATGGAAAACCGTGAATGTGAGTGTTCATGTTAGTGGAAAAAATGAAATGTGTCATTTGTCATGGATGCTATGTTTCTTCTGATTAGAAAAGAACAACAATCAGAAAAAAAACAACTAAAGAGTAGAATATATTGCATTTAGTCTGCATACATAAACTTTTATTTGATGTATTATGAAACTGGTATTTCCATACAGTAGCTGCAATCTTGAGAGAAAAACAGATCAGCCTATTTCTCAATCCATCGCTTGCTTTTTATTAATCAAAAGTAAGCACATGTTCTTTAAATAAAAGATTTTGAATAATAGATATTATTTATTGATTTTTTATGTTAAATGTTTAAAGTGTATCTAGGAAGATACATGGAAAGCAATTCCAATAGTCCTACTTCATTTGTGAAAAATGACATGAGAAGGGTTTCAGGGTTAAAAATAAGGGAGAAAGTCAGAAAATAATATATATAGGAATCAACATTTATTTTTGAGTTATTTCCAGTACTCATCTAATTTTTTAGAGCACTGAAAATATAGTAGAGCAGGATTCTGGTTAAAGATAGTAGTGTACTATATGCTTATCTCCTTTCCCTCTGTGAAGCCTCTCTAATAACAGAAAAGGAGGGATGCCTGGGTTGCTTAATAGTTGAGCATCTGCCTTCAGCTCAGGGTGTGATCCCTAAGTCCTGGGATTGAGTTTCGCATCAGGCTCTTCTCGGAGAGTCTGTATCTCCCTCTGCTTTTGTTTCTGCCTCTCTCTCTCTCTCTCTCTCTCTGTCTCTCATGAATGAATAAATAAATCTTTTATTTTTTTTTCTAGGAAAGAATCTTTTGATATTTTGTGGGAACTAGTGGTCAATTCTTCCTTATAAAACTTCCAATCTATACCCTGGCCTGTTTGGGGCCCTACATCTTACCCCTGCCCTTTGCCCTAATGAGTGCATCTAAGCCAGGAGTCCATCTGTGTTTCCACCATGTGAAATTCTTTCCTCTCTGCAGAGCAACCTCCTGTCTCCCTGTCAACAACCCACAGTACCCATTAATACTCCTCAACTACATGAATATCTCCAACACACATACCACATATTGGCGTTTGAGTATCTACAATAAAATAATCTCCTAACCATCCAAAATGACACCTACTGCAGACACATTTGTGTTCTCATAGAAAGCCACCAAACTGCCTTATTCATGAATGTGAACGGAAAGCCAAGAATCATGGAACATAAAAGAAGAGTTTCTGACATAAGGGAGAGACCAGAAAACTAAAAAAAAAAGCAGTGATGACATGTTATAAGATATTTCATCCATCAAGAAAGATCTGGATGTTGAAGGAAATAAGTAATAAAAAAAAAAAAAGAAATCTCTGGAAATTTCGATGATAGAAACAAATACTCCATAGAAGTCTTGGAAGATGGAATTATCGAGATATCATTGAAGAAGTCTGCTAGAAAACAGAACAAATCTGCATCTACACAGGACAAACCCAAACACCAAATGTATGAGTTAAATGTTTAAGATGGCAAAAACCTCAAACCAGGGGTTTTGCAAATGACTAACAGATTAATAGAGCTCAGGTGAGAAAAACTGCATGAGGCAATAGTGGGAGATACAGGCTTCCAGCGAAGGGATGAATAAGTCATGAGGATGAAAGGCACAGCATAGGGAATATAGTCAGTGGAACTGTACTGGTCACACTTGTGATGAATACAGCATAATGCATAGAGTCGTTGAATCAGTATGTGTACACCTGAAATTAATGTAACACTGGGTGTTGACCATAATAATAAAAAAGAGATTTTGATGGAAATATCTCTAAACGGAAGACACATTTTCCTGCCCTCTCAAATAGGAGAGATGGAACATAATTTATTCTAGAAAAAAAAGAAAAATAATACTAAACAATTTCAGAAAGCTAGCATCTCTGGCTCGGAGGAACCTGTATGTGTGCTGCACATTAATATGTAATTCCGAGGTAGAAGCCTCCAGGCATGGAACTGGTCAGCTGCCGTGTTGTCAGCTAAAAGATGGGACAGCAGTACCTTTAACATTCAGAGGGGAAAATATTTTTTAACTTACAATCCCATGCTCAGACTAATTATTTACTGTGTTTATTTGAAAAGACATTTTTCAGATATAAAAGAATCCAGAAAATGTAATTCCTCTGCAAACTTTCCACTATTGATTAGGAAGTCAGTGACAAAGTAAAGATAGTGACAAAGTGAAGATACTTAATTGAGAGACAGAGAGAAAGAACGACCGTCGGGATACGGGAATAATGGACTCAGCGCAGGTAGGTGACCGGAACAAAGGCTGAGACTCAGGCATCGGTCCACATGGAAGCAGGGACTATAGTGGCCGAATGAGGCTCCACTGAATGATGCTCAAGTCTACAGCAATCAGAGCAGGGGTTGGCAACTTTGTAGTCAGTTAATAAATATTTTAGGCTTGTGGAGGATTCTGACTCCCTTGCAATGACTTAATTCTGCAGTTGTGGCACCAGACCAGCCACGGGCAATAAGTAGACTAATGGGTGTGGGTGAGTCCCAGGAAAATGGGCAGTTGGGCCTGCGGGCCAGAGTGTGCGGAGTTCTGCTCTAGAGAAGCTCAGCCATGAGTTTCTGGCAGCGTTACCAGTAGGAGATAGAAGAACAATCCTACTTTTGGAGAAGATGGCATGATTTAAAAGAACCTACATGATTCAGCAGTTGGGTTAAGGAAGGCTAACCCTCCTTTTTCTCTTCCCAGCTTAGCAAAAACTAACATCTGATTACGAGGAGCTCCCATATCTGAAATCTTAGCAGAAAGGGCCAAAACATTTACAACGTTAGTACAGTGCTTTGAAAATAAGCTATTTTTATATCTGCATTTTGATTACTGGTAAAAATTTTAGGTATGAAAATTAAGTACTTATATTTGTGGGAATAATATATAAAAGACTTAAAAATAGTATTGAAATTTATAAAGGTAACAACAGTTACAAAGGTAACTAAAGTGAAAGGAGAGGTAGGTGTATAAGGAAATTAAATCTTTTTTTAAAAGATTTTATTTATTCATGAGAGACACATAGAGAGAGGCAGAGACACAGGCAGAGGGAGAAGCAGGCTCCATGCAGGGAACCGGATACGGGACTCGATCCCAGGACCCCGGGGTCACGACCTGAGCTGAAGGCGGACACTCAATTGCTGAGCCACTCAGGTGTCCCAGTCACTTAGGTTTTAAAAATTAAGTTGTTGACTACTGCTTTTGTGGAGAGTGCTGTTAAACTTTATGGAGCAAAGTAAAAGGTGCCATTGTGTTCTATGTAGTGAATGTACCACGGGCATTTGTTCCATCAATCAGCAAGTGAATCTTGATATTAACTAAAGCATCAAATGTGAAGACAACAAACCACACTTATTCTTTTTCATATTTAATACTTAAAAAATAGTAACTAACTCTCCTCCCTTCCTCTTAAGTTTTCTATCCTCAGCCAGGGAATAGCTTCTGCAGTATCTGGGCCCACTCCCCAACCAGGAGCTGAGCGGACGCCTTCTGAACTTTGTGTACAACTTTGTCAAGCAAGACATGCTGCCCACTTTAGGAAGAACTTCACTTTTCACTCTCCTTTCACTAACCTGGTCACGAGTATTTAGAAAATAGGCATTGTGTTTTGAGGATCCGCTATCCGTGGGGTGGGTTCTACGTTGCAATTAATGTTCTTATCACATCCCGTTATTGCTTGTCATCATAGGAAGTATAGATAATGGGGTAAAGAAATGTTATTTACTACAGAAGACCATAGTGACTTGCACCTTTTTGTAGAAGTCATTGCCATAACATTTAAAGACAATGTACATATTCAGAACCGAAAACTCTAAAATAGAGGATTCTGATTACATTCATAAACAAAAAGACAACATCAAAAGAGCCCAGACTTTCATTCTTGGCTTGAAAACTATTGGATTCTTCTACATATACTTCAACAGGTCACATTTAAATCTCTAAAGATCCCTCCCTCTGTTTCTTTCTTTGGTTGTCTTTTCCTGTGTTCTTTATCTTAGTCATTCTGGTCAGAAAACTGAGACCAGTTCTATGTCCCTTGCTCCCATGAACCCCTGCATTCTTACTGGTTACTCTCCTGCCAATTGCTGAGCATTGAAATTCTTCCTCCGCAAGACATCTGAGTGATCATGTTCATTGTAAATCTGATTGCATAATTCTAACATTCGTCACCTGCTTTCCAGTTTCTGCAGGATGAAGTCACCTCTTGGGTCACCCTGTTTGATCTCTCAATTTAGCACGTATGCCTTTCCTCTGAGAGGTTGAGACTTCCTTATCATACCTCCATCACAACCCTTAACCCTAGGAATATATAGGGTGAATTACATTCCCCTCACTCCAATCCTACACTAGGATATAACCCTTTTTGAGGATAAAAGTCATTTATGGGTGAATACTTTCATCACTTTTGTGCATTATAAATTCTCGATCTAGTCATGAAGGCTACGTAGCACCCACTACGTACCATGTATTGTTTAAAGGGCTAAGGAAACAGCAGTGAATAAGAGAGACAGAAGAAGACAGGTAATAGGAAAAACAAAACAAATACATGGTGCTCGGTGATGATTGCTTCAGAGAAAAAGCAGGGTAAGGGGGAAAGAGTGTGGGAAGAAGGGTGCTACTTTATAAACATCTGTACAGGTGTCTCTGATAAAGTAACACTGTCCCAGAAGCTGGAAGAAGCAGGAGAATGAGGAAAAGCCACGGTGTTCCCGGAGCTAGTGCTTCGGAGTCAGATGGAACATCAAGTACAAAGGTCTTGAGAGGGGAGTGCATGAGCCACGTTTGAAGATGAGCAAGGAATCCACTGTTTCCAAAGAGCAGGGGGCGAGGGAGAGGTTGTGTGAGGGGAAGTTGAAGGGGTAGCTAGTAGGTGAAGAGTAGGTCATTGCTTGACCCATTCCACTCTAAATGGGTCAAGCAATGACTGGAGGCTTGTGAGCAGAAAGTGACACCGTCTGAGTTACCTTTGTATGCATCCTGTGTAGGTGTGCAGCTCACAGCTCAGAGGGGCCACGGTGGGGGGGGGGGCTGTCCTCATGCAAAGGGTGTGGGTTCACTAACACCGAAGCCTCCTTGTGATACAGTCAGTGAAGGGGGGGCTCTGAAGCCAGCTATCCCAGAGCTGAGTCCAGGAGCGCAGAGGGTCCTCCAAGGGCTCGGGGTCCTTGCCCGCAAAGCGCACCCATGGGGACCCGGGGTCTGGGCGTCGTGGGCACCGAGAGCAATGCCAGGATGCAGACAGCTTGTTCAGTCGTGCAGACACTTAGGCCCCTCCCCACCGTTAATACCCAAGATAGGCTGCCTTTCCCGAGAGGGCGAAGCCAAGTTGGGCAGGACCCTGGCAGGGCCGGACCAGGCATTTCCCTCTAGACAGCAGCCGCCCAGGTGCCCCAGGTTCCAAACGGTCCTTCCAGAACATACCTGCTCATCCTTGAGTGTTCCCTGCACCAGGGAAGAAACACACAGGAGGCCACAAGGACCACAAAGACCTGCCTTGTCCGCCGTTTCCATCTTTCAAAAAGTCAAGGAGTCATGATTTGGATCTCATTCTGAGTGAAGACATATGGAATGTAAAGGCTGGAAACTTGGAAAAACTGACCATTTTCTTTTAAACTTTTTTTTTTTTTTTTTTAAGATTTATTTATTGGGATGCCTGGGTGGCTCAGCAGTTGAGCACTGCTTCAGCCCAGGGCCTGATCCTTGGAGTCCCAGGATCGAGTCCCAGGTCGAGCTCCCTGCATGGAGCCTGCTTCTCCCTCTGCCTGTGTCTCTGCCTCTCTCCGTGTGTCTCTCGTGAATAAATAAGTATTTTTAAAAAAGATTTATTTATTTATTTCAGTGAGAGAGAGAGAGAAAGAGAAAAAGGGAGTGTAGTGGGAGATGCAGAGGTGGGGGGAGAAAGAAAATTTTCAAGCACGTTCCTCACTGAGCGTGGAGCCCGATGTGAGGATCAGTCTCACAACCTGAGATCATGAGTTGAACCCAAAGGAAGAGTCAGGTGCTCAACCAACCACACCAGCCAAGTGCCCCCAAACTGGCCATTTTCATTCCAAGATATCTAAAAGCCTAGGAAACAGGCCCTAGCCAGGACTATAGCCATTCGACCTCAGGGGGGCAGTTTAAAAAACCTGCACATGGATTGGGTGGATTCCACGATCAGAGATTCTATAATAAGGGAGGGATAGGTGTCCCTAAAGTACCAAATTCCAACAACGCAGATGCAGTTATCCTCCTAAAGCAGGAAACTACAGAGTGTATTAACAATTGCCATGCGGGGAGCTCTGAGCTCAGTCATGAGAGAGATACATACCTAAACTTCAAGGCAGAACAAACTCAGATGATGCTGGAAAGGACCAGAATTATGCAGGCTGAGCTGCAATGAAAGAAGACCCAGAGAGTTTAAGAAGATCCAGCTACACAAACATGATAAAATTTAATTGGAATATTTATTAAATGGAAATATGAGGAAATATATGTCAGTGTGAATAGCTAGAGAAGATCTAGGATTTATATAGATACACAGTGTGAGTGTATAAATAAAACATAGCCTTGCACTCACCATCCTACCATCAGTGGGTCACGTATAGCGACAAGTCTTGTGTAGGAGCAACTCATCTGAGAAAGGCCACTGGGGATAAGCTGGTGGCAAGCACTCCCTATGCCAACCGTGTGTGGCAGCTGTTCATAAAGCAAAATGCAAACTCAGGCTGCATTAACTGAGGCACGGCAGGAAAGGTGCTAGCCCTATGTTTTCGGCATTAATCAGAGAAATATTTGGATAATTGGGTTCAATTCTAAAAAGACTCAAAGAAGAACTCTAGCTCCCCAGAGAAGGTTATGAGAGTGATGCAGTATCCGGACATCACAGTCAGATGGAAATGGAAATGGCTGGAAGGTATAGACAACATAGACTGGAAAAGAAAGATTTATGAGATTCACGTGTTATCTTCAAACATCTGAGGGGTCATGGGGGTGTGTGTGTGGAAGGATTGGAGGAGTTACCTTGTATAAATTTGGCAGAACAAGTACCAGTGGGTCGTGTTCTAAGATTAAATGCACATTTTTACTTGCAGAGATTCTCTGTTTATTAGTACTCTTCCCAAGGGAGTGTGCTGCCTGGCGAGGCAGTGAACACGGTCTCTGGTCATGTCTTGATAAAGGTTGGATGGTCAGTTAGAATCCACGTTATCTCATTTGCTTCTCACGAACTTCAGTCATGATGAAGCAAAGGCCTTTTATTTTATTTTTATTATTTGCCCAATAAAAGCAACAATTCCTCTTTTCTTTAATCATTTTAAAGTATGTCATTAAAACTAAAAAGTCACCAAACTAAAAAGGCCATTTCAATTAACGGCCATGAAACAGGCCTAGAGTTATATTTGTTTCAAGAAAAAGGAAGAGCCTGCACTTTGAAGAGAAATAAGATATAGGAAACAGCCAGTGACATCTAATTCTAAAATCTCTTGAAATTGTCCAAAATTCCTCCTTGCGATCTCCACACCTCTTCTTCTACCATTTCTCTCTTTCCCAGACTAACCTGATTCCCTCATCTTGGCATTTCTTACCTTTCAAGTGCTATCTAATGCAATCTAACTGCTAAGTCTGAGGTGATCTCTAGAGTCTTTGAATGTCAATAGTGTCTTATACACACATTCTGTCCACTTGCAATGCTTCTCTTTTCTACTTCTCTACCTTACATATTACACTTTCTTTCACATCCTTTCTCTCTCTCTCTCTCTCTCTCTCTCTTTTAGGAAAGAGTAAAAAGGGTAGGGATGGGCTGAGGGGGGTGAGGGAGAGAGAGAGAGAATGAATCTTAAGTGGCTCCATGCCCAGTGTGGAGCCTGACCCGAGGCTCAATCTCATGACTCTGAGATCATGACCTGAGTCAAAATCAAGGGTTATATGCCTAATGGACTGACTCCATGTCCTTCCTAAGCCTGAGCTCCTTTGTTATTCATTTTCATAAACCTCATAGTCCCTAACCCAAGGCAGATTACCTAGTAGTCACTAAATAAGGAAAACATGAGTATCATTCATTAGGAGTGCAAAGCAAAAATGGCCATAGAAAGAAAATAGCAAATAAATTCATAACCTGTTATCCATGCTAGGCTTAACAAATAATGATTCATTTTTTCAGATAATCATCTATATATAATTATAAACATGACTACAAATTCTTCCCAACCTTGTGTGCATGTCCTTTGTGATGTGATTTTGCTGTTTCTCTCATCAAAAAGTAGAACCTGTTTATCTGGACTGGCCTTGTGACTTGCTTTGACCAACATCAAGTGTCAGAATTAGGTTGGAGGAGTTCAGGGCCAAAGTCTAAAGAGACTTTACAACTCTTTTCATTCTTATCTGCTTACAACACTGCCTTGAGACTGTCACATGTAGCCCTATGGAGAAGAAGAAGCCCTATGGAACCAGATCCCCCTAGACCAACTACCTAATAGCAACACTGTCCAGTTGAGCTATCATGCATAGGAGTGACCCTAGGTGAAACCAGAAGACAAAAACCTCCAGCTCTAGCAGGGCCCTAAACCAAAATGCTGATCCAGAGAATTATGAGTGAATGAAATGATTATTATTTGAACCATTTAGTTTTGGGATGGTTTGCTCACATAGCAAAAGATAACTTGGACAGGCTACAAAGACTGAAGTCATTAGTTAAATACATAGACTCAGAACACAAGTATCACTATGGGAACAATGAACTAATTACCTCATGCTAAATGAACTACAGTAGGACATAAGCAAATCATGTAATAAGATTTATGGTCTTAATTCACATTTCATTATTCACCAATGTAGAACGCTATCCTGCCAGCAGACTTTCTTTGAGGGCTTTAATGAAATAAGTTACCATGCTGGAGAGGCCCACATAGCAGGAATCCGAAGGTGTTCTCCAACCAACAGGCAGTGAGAAATTAAGGCCTTCAGGGCAACGACCCTCAAGGAACTGTATCCTGACAGCAGTCATATACATATACTTGGGAGTGTATCATTGCCTATCTGAGCTTCTGATGAGACAACAGCCCTAGCTGGCACCTTCACAGCAACCTTGCAGCCATCCTATAGGAACTGAGCTGTGCCTGGATTCCTGACCCACAGGAACTGTAAGATAATACGTATTCTTGTTTTAAGTTTTAGGGTGATTTGTTCTGGAGCAAGAGATGACTAATGAAATATAAGGGGCAAAAACTGATGATGTGTAGGTTTTCTTGTGGCTCTTAGCCTTAAGGGAATGGATCTTTTTTTTTTTTTTCTTTCCATACAAAATGTGCCCTGAGTTTCCCTATCTCCTTGGAGTCCTGTATTGAAAACAGATGCCAAGTTTTATGCATTTTCGCATATATTTTATCAATAATTATCCAAATATTTATCCAAGCTTGGAAACTTACTAAGTTCTTAGTAATACTTCATCTGTTACACAACCTAAACAGAAAGTAAAATTACAATGTAATCTTTTCTGTAAGATTCTGTATTTCACTATACAACTACAAAGGCATATAATAAGTTCTATGATTTTGGTCTGACTTGTCAAGGTAACTATTAACACAAAGTACTGCGATTATTATAATTTACAATTGTCCTCTATATATTTGTTCTTCCCTCTTACTTTTACTTTATATATATACTGTGTTTAATTTTATATTATATTGTGTTGTGCTTTAACTTACCCTCCAAATATATTAGGATTTTTGCTGATTACCAGATAGGTATAGTCATTTAACATAATTACTTAGGTATAATTCTATATTTTTCTAGTCGTTTACTTATTTACTCTTTATTTATTTACAAATATTTCTCCAACAACTACTATGATGAGGCATCTTGCACGACTGGGAAGTGCATATGTAAGATAGCAGATGCACCCTAAATGGTCTCCTATGTAAGATGTGGAGTGTTGAAATAGAAGTAAATAGAATTAACTGAAAGTCTATGAAATTGATATATAGTCCTATCTTTGATGATAAGTCAACCTATTAATTTTTAGATGTACCAGGAATAAATTTATAAGTCCAGTTTACATTGGCTTTACATTAAGATATTAAAGTAAATTTTCTTTTGTTAAAGTCATTTCATCATATGTCTTGTTAAGTTTAAAAATAAACATACACACAGAAACACACATATAATATAGCCTCACAAGATACAGAGGGAATTAAGTTTTGAGTTTAATTAAAAAGAAAAACAAAAGGGGGATCCCTGGGTAGCTCAGAGGTTTAGCACCTGCCTTTGGCCCAGGGCACGATCCTGGAGTCCCAGGATAGAGTCCCACGTTGGGCTCCCTGCATGGAGCCTGCTTCTCCCTCTGCCTGTGTCTCTGCCTCTCTCTCTCTCTCTCTCTAGGTCTATCATGAATAAATAAATAAAATATTTTTAAAAAATAAATAAAAATTAAAATATGAATTAAATGTTAAAAAAGAAAGAAAAACAAAAAAGGAAAGAATTTATTCATATGGGCATGCCTCTTACAGTATCGACAAAAATAAAACTCTTAATGTATTGACAAAAATAAAACTTCTTTTTTAATTATTAATTTTCAACTAACTCTAAAAATCATGTATATCATTCCATCTACAGTAGAATTCTGTATGGGCAGATATTTATATCAAAAGTGTTTTGGGAGTATAGAGTACCATTTTTCTTAGTCATTTCAACTGAATATAGAAACTATTTTTAACCTGATAGTCATGTTTCTGCCCTTTTATGGAGTGTCTACTGTATGACATGGCCTCAGGATGTATCATCTCTAAATTTTATATTAATCCTACAAGATAGCTATTATTATTATTATTATTCCATTTTATAGTTGAACAGACCAAATTTCTGAGAGATTAGTAAATTGCTGAATGTTATGGAGTGAATAGTAAAACTGTGATTCAAGCCTGGGTCTGTCTGGCTCCTAACTGTTCTTTTTATTCATATTATAATGTCTAGGGAGAATGGATAAAAGCCCATCTTTCATTACATCATTTGATTTAGAATGCTATGAAATTCATGAGTAAAAGGCACAAAAGTCTTGCCAGAACCTACTGTTGATCATATTTTCAGTCTAATTGGATGGGCAAAGGAGTTTCTAAGAATAGAAAAGAAAATTAATCTGACCTCTACCATAAATCCTTTAAATTGATGGACAAGAACAACATTTGCATTTGAGAAGATCATTTCATCCAATACAGAGGCAAACAGGCCATAAACACAAGTTTCTTCTTATAAAAAGTGAATTGTGAAACTGCATCTGGAATACTGCCTATGCTCCTTTTGTCATGTTGCAAAAAAATACAATATAGCTATAGAAGAGGAACAAAAATAATAGAGGGGCTAAGAGTTCCTTTATGATAACTAAAAAAAAAAAAAAAAAAAAAAAAAAAAAAAAGAGTAGATTCCAGAAAGGCTATTTGGGGGACTGCAGGAGAGAATTAAGAGTGGCAAGGAAAGTGGCATTTTGCCTGCACATTAGCAAGTACAACTATGACCTCAAAGGAGGTGGCGATATTAGAACCAAATATTAGGTTGAATAAGTCACTGATTTTGTCATTCCCTTTTTACATCTTTTTTGTTGTCCTTTTGACTTTCTTTTACCTGCAGATGGTTGCTGAGAAACCAATAGTTAAAACTTCTTGGACTATTCCAGGAAGAGAAAAATATGGTGACACTAAGCCAAGAGAAGAGAAGGCTGATAGTAGAGGCAATTATGAGTTCTGTATAGATAAAGGAATAGAATATGAATGACGGAGCGATATTATGCATTTCCACCGAGACTAGGGAAAGAGGGAAGGTCAAATATAAGAGGGTGCCCTATGGGCTTAGAGACACAAGAATGATTTTTTCAATGGAATAATGTCTCAAAATTATACTCAGCAAGGTAAGTTTTTCTTATAATGGTTTAGGTTCAGTACTGCCCTAAAAAAAGGAAAGCCTTTCAATGACCTTTCCCAGCCCGTGATTAAAATTCAGTTTACCAGTTTTCTCATTATCTCTCAAGATATGTGTAAAATAATGATTCTATCCTAATCTGACTTGGTTCTGTTAACCTGGGAATTTCTGTTTTACAGTCCTCTGGCCACAGTATTTCATTTTATGATGCAAAAAGTCAAAGAAGATAGATGATCTTGATAGTCTTCTATGCAACAGAGCTACTCACTTCATTTAAATGGAAATGTGCATTTTCATGGAAATTCAGGCCTGTATTGATGAACAAAGATAAGCTGCCACTACTAAACAGAATAGTGATATACCAGAAAAAAAAGTGTCCTAGAAAACTCATTAAAAAAAAGTAAAATTTAGTGAAAGATAAGGAGTTTTAAGTATGTATATATACATATACGTGTGTGTGTGTGTGTGTGTGTATTCAGTCTAGATATAGAATACATTTTCCAAGAATTTGTCACATAATATTTGGGTAGTTATAAAGTTGAAAATCTCAGGACAAAGGTTGTGGAAGACAGGTTGATTCCATATGCTTTTGATAAGCATAGTGACTTAATATGAAAAACAAACAAACAAACAAATCAATTAGCCCAGTGCCTTTTATAAGTAGATATTAGCCATCTAACAAACATTTCTCAGTGAACATGTTAAGAAATATTACAGATTAAGTGTGATATCATTTCCACAATTTTCTTTCATAAAACTTTAATGTAGCTATTTTGGGGTTCATTTCTAACAACTAATTTAGAAAATATTTAATTATTATATATTGTGTCTCCCAATTAGAAGCCTGGAAAGCATTCTTAAAAAAAAAAAAAAAAAAAAAAAAAAGCAAAACAGAAAAGATGCTATTTACAGCACAAACAGGAGATTTTGCTGATTTTTCTCTGAGACAGTTCATTTGAATTACATTGATAAGTCAAATGCTCAAAGATGCTTTACTTAACTCTGAATAATCTTATCATTAGTTAAATTAGGGCTTTTAATATTCTAGAAAGACATACCTTTATTTAAGAAGGAGAAGGCAAATTTCAGAAATGTAAAAATAAGCAATAAATGGCATTTGATAATGCTGGCATTAGAATGACATTTGTTCTTTAGAGCAAAACACAAGGAAAAGAATTCTAATAGGACCCACTGGCCAACAGCAAATAACAGTTTTGCAATAAAAGTGCGTCCTCAGCCCCACCCACCATGAAAATGCTCGCTTGCCTCTTTATTTATTTGAAGCATTATTTTCTTTGGCCTCAGAAATAATTTTGTCTATTTCCAGATTGTTTTTCATTTTCCATATTCTCAAATTTCTCATATTTATCCATTCCCATATTTTGTGATATGGGAGTAGGTGAGTATTACATAATTTTTGAGCACTTATACACAAATTAATGTGATACTTGAAATTTTAAAAGAATACAAACAGCCTTTGATGTCTACAAATTCTCAAACATTTTCATGAATGATAAAATATTAATAATAAAATTTTAAGGATTGCAGTGATTTCCAGATTGTGAATATCTCTATAATTGGTTCTTTCAGACTTTGATTTAAATGTAATTTATTTTCTTTTCTCCACAAAACATATTTATTCTCTAAATATCTGTACAGAGTAAGAAATTCAATATTCTTTCATCAAAATGATTTCCTGATTGTCTCTCAGAAGATTAAAATTTCTGTTTCAATAAGATATTAAATATCTTTAAACTAACTGAGATTTTAAAAATTAGGAACGGTTTCTTTTTAAAGCACATTTGATACCTTTTATGGACGCAAGTGTTTTTGGTTTGAGGAAGAATAAAGTGAACTAGTAATACAGATACAATATAACATGTTGGTTAAGAATGGTAGGTAGTCTGGGATCCCTGGGTGGCGCAGCGGTTTAGCGCCTGCCTTTGGCCCAGGGCGCGATCCTGGAGACCCGGGATCGAATCCCACATCGGGCTCCCGGTGCATGGAGCCTGCTTCTCCCTCTGCCTGTGTCTCTGCCTCTCTCTCTCTCATTCTGTGACTATCATAAATAAATAAAAATTTAAAAAAAATTAAAAAAAAAAAAAGAATGGTAGGTAGTCTTAGAAGTCCGTCTTATCTGGGTTTAAACCCCAGGTCTTCTACTACCCAGACTTATAATGTTGAACAAGTCATTAATCTTCCTTGACCTCATTCTTCATCTATAAATAAAAATAATACTATCTGCCTCATGGGGTTATGGTGACAATTTTACAAGAAAATATATGAAAAGTACTTAAGACAGGGCCAGGCCTTGAGCAGGTGCTGAATAAAAAACAAATTTTAATCATTTGTTTTAATAAAAAACAAATTTTATTCATTATCAGAATTAAAGAATCTCCAAATGGAAGTAGCCAGTGTAAGCATTAGCATTATCAAAGTTTAAAATTCAATTTCTATTTATATTAAGGCTTCAATGATAAAACACACCAGGGGAGACGGGTGAAGATGATTTATTGCATACCTTGTGCTTAATGCCAGGTGTTTATACATATATATCTGAATTAAGCCTAACAACAACCCCAGAAGGTAGTATAGGTAGTATAGGTAATATATGCCCATTTTACAGATAAGGAAATTGACACCCAGAATTTGACTCAAATCATGCAACTGTTAAATTGCAGAATCACCACTCAACTCTATTCTGTTTGACTCTAAAGCTCTGTTTCAACTTAACTTTCAAACTGAAGTCAATTTTGGAAACTATTTAAACTGGGCCACTCATCCTTATCCAGACCTGATCTGAATCAAAAGCATGAGCCTGTAGAGAACACAGGCTTTATCAACCCTCAGCTTTTTTACTCACTTTCATTTAGAATCTAATCCCACTGAAGGAACCCCAAAACTCAGAGGCCTACTAACTACACCTGCTGCCTATCCACAGCCTGACTATGTAGGCTCTTCTCTGCATAAAGTTGGAACATTCATTTCACTACTGTTGGACAGAGCCCAGGACAACATTTTTAACTATTTCTTCACCAAAAAAGATTTTTCCTCAGTAATGAATTGTGAATCTAGGTATCCTCTCTATGGCTACTCTCTACTCTGAGTGCTTTAATTAGACCTAAATTTCTTTCCCTTGACAATTACTAAGACCTCATACCTTGCCTCTCTCCCATCTCCTCCATTCTAACACTCCTCTGTCCAGTGTCTACACTGCCATTAAGTCATTTAATTTACATTTCCAAGGGGAATACCTAATGCACACAGATAATGAGAAAGTAGGAGTCTGAGAAGAAACAAATAGGTGGGGAAAAATAAAGGATATGAAACAACCTAAGTATTTATAGTAAAATGTTGGGTAAGTAACCAGTTGTGTAATTATGTCACAGATGTTAACATTATTGTATTAATTCTTTTTTAGTTTGACCAAACAGTGCCTTTTTCACACTGCTGCTATGAGAAATGTCCACACATTCATTAATTTTTTTCCACATTCAAATAGAGTTTTAAGAACATGACACAATGGGTTTAATTAACAAAGTAGTACTGGCCAGAAATGCAAAGAGGAAGGTATGTTACAACTGTGCCTCATAAGGCATTTTTATGATTTTTTCTGAAGATGGACAATAAAAAGCTTATTTTTTGAAAGTTGAATAATCAAAGGTAAATAAATATAAAAAAGAGGTACTGATGTATATGGCTTACTACATGGTTTAGCTATTCTGTTTTTGCCAAATGAGAGGAGTCCCAATACGACTTAGTAGAGGTGAGACAAGAGTAGAAGGAATATGCTATAAAATAGTCTCTAACAGTTAACTGTTTGCTTTGGAAATATATTACACTTTTTTAGGACAAAATTTACATGTTGGTTGAAGGAAACCTAAAAACTAAAAATGAAAGTAATTTATTTGTTAATAGTTAGATATTTGATTTTATTTCTCAACATTATGATTTCAGATACTGGCATTTAATTTATGCACAAAGGGCTGTAAATGGAAAAGGCTTCTAGTTATCTATGCGAGGACTGAACACTGCAGTATAAAAGGACATGCCACTTTTTCTTGGGGACCCGAGGAAGAAAGCCAAATGTAGGTGCAATGGAATTATTTGGCCTCCTCTCTCCTCTCTTTGCTGTCTTAAGTAAATGAATCCCCGAACTAAATGCATATAATGCAATCACTCTTTCAATTATACCTTTAATGCCCATTGATGTGCTTTATGTTCAACAGAAGAGAATACAGAATCTGGTTTCATTCCAGGTTCTTAATCTTTCTGATAAGACAACCTCTTCAGCTGTGAGCATTAGGATTAAGTGTATAGGCCCCTTGTGTCAGCTTTCAAAGGGAGATCTGGCTTTGCAAGAGATGAGATGGTCCGCTTTGCCTAGGGAATAAAGTGATACATGGAAGGACTCTCTAAATGTCTCTGGAATTCTTGTATGGTGCTAGATTTTCTGTGTATCTGGGCAATAGAGTCCATTTAATAGGAGTCGTCATGCAGAATCTTGAGTTTAGAAGTGGCCTGTCATTTGCTAGAAGCTGTGATATCACTGTCTTGAAATTCTTAATAACTTTAACAAGAGACTCTACATTGTCAGTTTTGCATTGGTCCCTGCAGACTATGCAGCTGGTCCTCTGACAAAGAAGGGCTTTGGAAAGAGACAAAGGATAATCAGCTGCTTTCTTTGGCCCTCGTGAAGACATAATACCTGGCTGGAATGGTCACGCTTCGGAATGTTCTGCTCTGGTCAAAGGATCACACAGATATTCAGCATCTAGAGAACACCAATACCCCGATTCACGATCCCATGTCCCTTCTCTACTTACACTTCTCCCATCTCTTCTGAGCTGCATGCATGGCTTTCTAGTCAGAGAGTATATTTCAAATTCTCCCTCTCTGTGCTCAGGTAGGTGCATTTGGACCACTGAGATGTTAATAGACATATTTGCAATTTCCATGTTACTGCCTTAAAGACAACCCTCCACCCCGCAAAGAAAAGAAGACTGAACTCTTTCCTTCTCCTTCTCAAAGGCTGGAAGGCTTTGACCATAAGTAATGTATAGAGTGAACTCTTGGGAGCTAATTCACAATAAGTTTGTATTTATCCTGAATAGTTGAATAAAACAGTGTTATTTGAACATTCTGCATAGGGAAAATCACTAATTAGCATCGAAATGATATAAAACTATATAGAAGCTAATTTTATCCTCAATGATTTTCAGAACACTTCTGGATCTTGCAAGGCCTCAGGGTTATCAATATGAATACCAATTATAGGGTATGTTGGGGTGTGAGTAAATCTATAATAACTTAGGAAAAGTTCCTCAAGTTGTATCTTCAAAATAAATTCCTGCATCACTCTAGTTTCATCATTATAAGTTATCTCCATACTGAAAGAAGACCACAGGAGTTAGAAATAACATTTGTGAATTCTCTCATTGCTTATAAAATGAATTTAGGTGCTTAAAATACTTTTAAAAAATAACATATGTAAGATTATTTTACTTCTCATTTCTTAAAATTTTTCAATGACTAAGATTGGCTAAGATTTAAAGTATTATGTTGGTAAACAGTTATAAAATCATCATAGAATCTTATCTTCAAAAGTATGATTTTATGTTTACCTGCCCCAATGACTCTCTCAATGCGAATTCTTGAGGGATCAATCTCCTTTGCGAATTCATGAACTGCTAGGGATGGGTCTTCATATGTATCTGGATCTATGTAAGTTTTAACTCCTGGGAAACGTACTGCAACAAATAAAAGATTGATTTAATAAAGTATTTTAGTAATTACACATCTTGTGTATATTTAAAACAAGGACTAACATACTAAAGTAGTCATTCTTGTTAATTACTTAAATTCAATTGTCTTTTCTCTTTTTGTCCCACTCCTCCTTACCCCCCATTATAGCTTTGAGTGCTTGGAATAAAAAAAAATTATTTACCTGTTAATGTAAAACAACCTGGTGCTTTAATAGAGAGTGAGCTGACAGGTCCCAGAAAACATATTGATTATATCTCTGTAAAATGTTTCATCAGTTCACCTATTCACTAATAACCCATACACTTCATATCTGATCTGGTTCAGGACATGGAGGAGAAAGGAAGGCGCCTTTCCTCCAAAACAAGCAAGCCGGTCAGGCCCCTCCTGGAACTTTTGTACTAGCACTGGGCACTGGGTTTTCTAAACTCATGCCTCAGTCCAGAAACTCTCAGGCAATAAAGAACAGACCCCATGGCAGAGTGATGGAAGATGACAGTGGACAACAGCCTTTCCTGTTCTTGCAGTTGCTTCCATAGCCAGACTGCACATGATCCTGGAAAGGACCCCCGTGTATCCTGGAGGAAAGTGTGGGAATCGAAGGCCCAAATCTGATCACTGGCTGTGTAGCTGCTACTCTCTCTGAAAGGGGTGGAGGGCTCAGGGCCCACTGGCAGTTAGGATGATGAATAGGGATGGCCGGACAACTTGAATGTCTGAATACATAGTCATTTGCAACTTCTTCCTGCATCTGAAGAAGTAACAGACTCCCTGTGGATATTCCTCGGTTTTGCTGGTTGGTTTCTTGTTTTCCGGGTTAGATGTCTGGCTCCTGGGGGACAGGAGATCATCTCTTATACATCTGTGTATCTTCCCAAATACCTTAGGTATGCTTTTATGGGTAATAACCACACAGAAAGCTTTTGTTGAACATGAATTAGTAGGGATTAAAAGATAAATACACATGCATGGCATAGTGGATGGATGATACTTGATTTTGTTACTTTTGATTTTGAAAACCATATGATATCTGGAGTGTTGGCTGGGTTTCCGTAGAAACACGCTCTTGCAAGAAAATCTCAAAATCAGACAAAGAAAAATAGAGTGAGTTTAGAGGAGGTGATAAAATGCCCATGATTAGCAGAATTTACTTCATGGGTCTGCTTTGCCTGTTGCTTTCTTTCATTACTTTTTGCCTACGGTCTTCTGCTACTAGATAACGCACCTGTGAGATTAGGACTTCCTGAAATATTGCCGGTGAAGCATTCTAGGTATACTTAAACCTGACAACGATTCTGAATACTGTGCTTTTCTTGACTTCCTAGAGTTTAGACTTGAGGGAAAAGAGATCAGATAATCTTTACTTCTGGTCCATATTCCTCACAATACTTTGTAACTTACTGGGAGTTTTGGTGTTAGATTGAACAATCTAAATGCAATCTAGTGGCTACTATTACATAACTCATGGTATCCAATTGGATTTACGGTGTTAATATCACTTTTTTTTTTTGTCAACACAATATAGGTAGTATAAGGGAAAAATTTAGTTCCCATTTTGACTATCTGGTTACTTATTTAACTTATCCATGGCTTCTTAAACATTAGTTTGTTATCTTTCTTTTACTTCTTCAGCTACCTTAGGTTACTTTTTCTTGCTGGGCACATCTGGTTTAGTTAATGCTAAACCATTAGTCGGAAAACAGATAATAACACCTCAGGAGGATCTTTTTCCTCTGTATTTCAGTACTAAATGCCCTGCAGTGCATCTTAAGAAGGCTCAGCATATGTCATCTGTCCAGGTGTTTGGATCCAGTTCTCCGCAACTGTTCACAGTGTTTACAGCTCATCCCATGGCTGGTAGTGGCTGTCTCAGCTTTCTACTCTCTGCCAGTGTAGTGAGCCACAAACGTATTATTAAAAAAAAAAAAAAAAAAAAAAAAGCTAGGGAACCTTGCTAAAAATGCATATATCTTGGCCCTAACCTGGACCTTCTGAGTCAGAACTTTGGTGAGTGAGGATGGAACATTCTAATACAGAGTCCACAGACCACTGAAAAATCTTGTGAGCCTTAGAGAAATAGCCCTAAACTTCCCTCTTAGTTTATAATATACTCACTTAAACCCTTTCTGCCCCCTTGAGAGCGTGACATAGATTAAGTCCCTTATTCCTTTTGGTCAACTTGAAGTAAAGATGAATTTAAATAGTTAAACAACGTGCTTCACACATTATCTTTTATCGTGGTTAATTAGGGAACATCCCTTTCTTGTTAATTCAGAGGCTCACGACCATGAAGCTGGCTTGACAAAGCAGTTTGCCATTTGGAGGTGGAGGTGGAGGTGGGTGTTGGGGAGGAGAGGGTGGCAATTACCAAACCAACTTTAGTGGTAATTATAGCTTGCTTGGGAAGAGATTTTACAAATGAATATAACCTTGTAGTCAGCTCAAGGATTTCATACATATTCTAAAAGCTAAAGAGCTGATTTTCTTTTTTAGTGTTAATGAATTGTAAATTGATTTGTTATATGTTTAAATGACAATCCCTACAAGAAGGAATAAAAATTCCTTAATGTTTCTTTGGCTAATGCTCTACTAAATAAAACCAACTCACATTCAGAAGCCACTGTGAATGGTAAATAACTAGATAAAAGCAGTCATCCTGTATTTTTAGCATATTGTCTTCGTGTTCTCCAGCAAGCAGAATTAGTAAAAATGTACTAGCATTTAATGGGAAGCAGGTGCAATTTCCACAAACAAACCTGGAAACCAGAAGAAAATTCTTAATCCTGGAAGTACTTTTTTTTTGGTTTCTTTTGAGATTTTTCCCAACTCAGTGGATATGACTTTAAAAGGAACTCTTGAGGGCTAGAAGAATGTAGAACAATGAAGAGTCACTGTACTACTTACAATGCCCATTCTGCTGTAAGTGGTTTCTTCTCTTCTCTTCTGACTTCATTTTGGCCTTTATGTACCATTGGCACCTTTTAAAAGGGTAAACAGAATCTTATTTTTAGAACTGGATGAGAGTCAAAACCAACTAAAATACCTACCACCCATGGGCAAAGTTCTTATCATAAAGGCTATTTTTAAAGAACATCTTTATAACACGTGAAAATACTCTATACAAGGCTTTTCCTATACATCAAAATTAAGTCCAGATTAGAACAAAGTACTCTCAGCTAGATTGATTGATCCAAATGATAGGAATCTTAGAGAATATGCTATAATCAATAATAACCATCATGTCCTTCCTTATATAACCTCTAATAGCTGAGTTGATAAAAAGCATTAAAAGTCAAAATGAGAAAGTTTTTTTGAGTCAGAATCTCAGACATTTAGACAACTATCTTCTAGTTTCATTGCTAAGGGGAAGGTTTTTCTTTTAATGTCAGAAATTTGGTAGAGGTATGTTCTGTTCTCTCTTGGGATAATTGTGCTCTAAGAAAGAGGAGATGCTTATTTTGCATGACTTCTTCAACATGAATAAATTCATCAGCATCCATATGATTTGACAGTTCATTCAATTTCTAATTCCAAATGGTTAAACAGAATACATCTGTGGTATACAATCCAATCTTTCAATGTGAATTTATCCTCAAACCCTATGGCAAATTGAGTATTTATTCAGAAATGTTTTATAGCTTTTGTAGAATAATTTCCAATGAATACCTCTCCCCCCCATCACAGTGCTTAAGGGATACTTCAGAATGATTTTTTTTTTTATCTTGTGTAATTGAAATTATCTTCCCCAGGATGTAGAACATTAAAGAAGAAGTTTGTAATATCATATAAATTGGCAAATATGGAAAGTAAGAGCTGAAAATAATTTAGTACAAATTTTTCTTTATCATTAAATTATCTAAGTGGTATTCAAATTCTGCTTCAGAAATCCCAAATAAAGATAACATTTGAGCCCATCTCTCAAGTTTATTAGGGTAAACTGATTTAGCCTAAAGGCTAAAGGTTTGCTAAACATATAGCAACACATAAAGTGTTGACATGTTTATTTTTTTTAACCTAGTTGTCATTGTGACTTTCTATGCACCAAAATTGTACTTAATTCCTCTTCTTACAAGACAGACTTAGATAGGATCAGAAGAACTCTATACACACCCCCCCCCCCCCCACCCCAGCCTTTCTTTTTTCAAACAAGCTTAGACCTCCACCGGGATCCTTAGGGTTTTGTTTGGTTGTTTTCATAACCAGTTCTCCCCTGCCAGTCATTAAGGATTTTGTAGGTCATGTTTGGTATTTGTAGAATATTATATGGAATATTTTGTTTTCAACCAAATGGTTAGTTGGTTTAGAGAATCAAAAATTTGTGATTTGCCCACTATTAAAGATGGTGGTACAAGACTGTGATGACAAAAGGAATTATCAGAGGTTAGCATGAGGTATAAAAGGAGAGAGAAACAAAGTGCTGGGCAAAAGTGCTGAGATGGTGGCACCAGGGCATGCCCAAACTAGTACTTTTTATTAGGATTAATTTATTGGTATTTCCTGCATTCTTTCATATATATTTTTTTCTTTTTTCTTATTACTATAGCTATGACTCTTCTTTCAGCTAATCAGCCTCACAAAACAGGACACTCTGAGAGATATTCTCTGTTTATTACAAGAGCAATACTGGGCCTATTTATACATAAAAATTTTAAGTAAACATGGGGTAAATGTGCCCCTTTTACAATTAATTTCCTAAAGAAGTCACCATTTCTACTCAACCACATTATAATATTCATGTTTCTTTGTTCCCTGATAAGTTCTGTAAAAGTGGGTTTGTTACAACAAACTCTGACACCTTTAGCAGAATTGAAATTATTATTGTTATTATTATAATTGTTCTAATTATTCAGTTACAGTCAGACAGGGATCCACCTTTGGTAAGTGCCTTCTAAGTACTTGTGAATTTATTGATTTGTACCTTTAGCCTGCTCTAAAATTGTAGATAATAATTCTCCATGCATGCATGTCTATAATTAATTAAAATTAATTTTAATAAAATGTTGATATGTAAGTAGAATTTTAAAATGAACAAAACAAAAAGAGTGCTGATGATTCACTAACTATTGTCCCAAAGGTAGCTATTTGTTATTTCTGCTCATTATCAGATATCAACATTTTCCAGTTGAGATGCTATACTTTAGCTGGTGTAATCATGGATATGTATTTTTTTGGCTAGCATGCTTATTGCACTTTTAAATCATGACATTGGTTTTCTGCAGTATGTGTGTTTTTCAGATTATCAAGAAAACTCCCGAGGTATTCTTTGTGCCTCTACTAATAATCTACAAGGAATAATTTTTCCCCTTGTAGGAATAAAACTGTGATCTTACATCTTGACAATATCTGACAAAGAGTTGAAGCCTAATATCAAGGCTTAAATAAGAAATAATACTTGTTCTTTTATATGATTTCGTACATAATATCTTTATTCACATCTCTGTATTGTCAGTACCTGCCTCCTGGTAACAAACCAATATATCTAAAAATCAATAAATTGTTTTAATTCATTGTTATACCAAATGTGGTGCAAAAATAGAAATACAAGATTTAGATGGGTGAAGCTCTTCAACCAGCTAGTCAGGATTCATATCTAGATCTTTTGCTATGTTAAATTTGTTACTCTAAATTTTCATCCTTATTACACTAAAATGGAGAAACACTGGGTCTATAAAATCAGAATATAATTCTAATATAGTTCCTTTCAATATTTAATAAATAAATATAATACATAAGTTTATAGAAGCTTTATAAGGAGCTTTTATATAAATTCTCTGTTGAATTATTTTTTTTCCCAGGAAAAATCCCTTTCATGGTAAAATTTGAATGTAGCAAAGGAAAAACTCTGAAGTAACGGAGTAAGAATTTATGATTCATAGCTTTCAAAGTGTTTTTATCAAGTCTTCAGTTGCTTTCACATTCACAAGCCTTGATACAGACAACTAGCCTTGGTGGTTCTCTTATCATATAAACCTCAGTCAGAGTAGAATCTGCCTTGATCTTTTCTCTCAAACATGGTTTGTCACATTTAAAAGTGTATGAATACAAAGTATATCAGAGAATGGTTATTCACAAATCTTGGAAATAATCTAGTATGCTTTAGTTACCTCCCAGTGATTAAGAAGAACAAAGTTAGAATGACGAGGAGAGTAAAGCCCCCAACAGCTGCGGTGGCTATGACGAGAATCTGTCCCTGTTCTGCCGCCATGTCAGAAGCTGAAACACAAATACAATATTAAAATTTCCCTGGGTGACATTTCACTACCAAAATTATTTTACAACTTGGTATATGCTTGAAAATATGTTAGTGGATACCAAAAATCCCTACTATGTTTGCCTTTATTTGGCAGATAGGATGCAAACCTAAAATAAGGGTCTGAAGATTGAGGTCATACCCTTTCTTCTTTTTTTTCACAAAAATATCAATAGAGTAGATGGATTCTTAATATCCCACATTTTAGGATTAAGTATTTGTTGCAAATCTAAATCAACAGATGGACTTAAAGGATTTTGTTTATGTAATTGCTATTTATTTCCTTAAACACTTTAATCAACAGACTATAGGCTTTACCTACTGTTTTGGTGTTTCTTTCCACAAAGTAGAAAGACTGTTGCATAATTCATTTAAGAATAAGCTTTTTTTTTTTTTTTGTATTTAATGGAGCTTAATTCAAACACTAAAGTTAAGAATTTGCACTCTACAGCACAAGGATGTACATAGCAAATTCTTAGATATTTAGCAGTAATTAAAAAAAAAATGACATTTGAAAGCTTCCTTTTTTGAAGAAAAGACTAGATAACATATGGTACCAACATATTATTCCTAATTAACAAAACTGTGTCTAACACTGTATTGGATGCATGTTTACTACTTTCCAGGAATCTTTTAAAATTTATTAGTTCAATTAATTCATTAGACATTCTTATTTGTGTATTAGAGAGGTTTTAATCAGTTATATTTTTTATTGGATGGGATAGGTACAATTGCTTAATAACAGAGGTAAGAAAACCAAAGCCCAGAGAAGGTAAAGAACTTGCCCAACTTCACACAGAATTGGTGTGTGAATTCATACCAATCACCAGAATTCAATCTTTAGATTTATGGTTCATTTCTCCTTCTTACGCTATAACTTAAATAATAAACTTAATTATAAATATTCTAAAGTATTGAATCAATCAGTCCCTTTACTACCTTTTAAATAGAATAAAGCTTGATTTTTATTTTGTTTACTATAAAAATCTGTTAATCAAATCGTTTATACACAGAAAACTGAATAAAAGAAAGAATATAACTGGGAAACAAACCGTTTAATTCCCATAAAAATTTATTAAACTTGGGCACTTTAAGACTTTCACAGAAGTAGATCTTTTGGGCATCAAGTACTCGGTATACTATGTGCAAATTTATATCCAGGGTAATAACTTCCTCAATAAAAATGACATATCTACAAGAAAATATCTGAACATTAAAAGCTATTGTTGAATAAGAAACCAGTCACAGCCCTTAAGAAGCTTTTTGGGAAATCTAAAGGTAAATAAAAAAAAATCATTTATGTTCAGTTTACAGTAAGAAATTTATTAAACCTTGGAATTAGATTTTAGTCACTATGATTTAATTAAGATATTTTCAAGCATCTATTTCCTTTAGCTCATAGTCTGTGCAGATTCAAGGTAAAGGGTTGCACTTTATCCAAAAAATAACGTGCTGAAGATTTTTTATTAGGTCCTCAATGAATTTCCTAATCTTCAAAATAGCACTGATATTGTGGGAATTAATGTGTGCTCTTAAATGTCACATTTTCACATTGAAAATTATTGAATAACAAATTATAAGGAAAAGATGTTACAGAAAACAACATTAAATTTTTGAAGATAAAGAAGATGGCATTTAAAAAGAAAACATTTACTTAGCGACAGCTGTATTTGTAAAATATATAATTCAAGAGTTCTAAAACTAGAGCCTGTATTTTCATAATAGCCAGGTGGCAAGTGATTTATTAAGACCATATATACAAAGTTCAGAGAGAGGAGAAGATTATGTACTTGGGTCTTTTGAAAATCAGATTACTTTGTTATAAAACACTGTTGTTTAACTTCAATGACTGCTTAGCAAACTGCCAGTTTTGCTAATATATCTCCTTTTTCACACTTGCAATTACATATTTATGAACTTTGCTTCAGTTAAAATTTTAATTAAATAACAGAATATTAAGTTGTGACACTTTGAAAAATGCATATGCCTGTATAATTGTTTCTTAACTTCTGTACCAGAAATCCTAAACACTCTTCTTTGGAGATTAACATATAGTTGACCCTTGAACAACACAAGTTTGAACTGCATGGGTCCACTTATATGAAAAAAATTTTTGATAATACACTACAGTATTATAATTGTATTTTCTATTATAATTTTTTAAAAATATTTTATTTATTTATTCGTGAGAGACACACAGAGAGAGGCAGAGACACAGGCAGAGGGAGAAGCAGGCCTCCTGCAGGGTTCCCAATGCAGGACTCGATCCCAGGACTCCAGGATCATGCCCTGAACCAAAGGCAGATGCTTAACCACTGAGCCACCCAGGTGTCTCTCTATTATGATTTTCTTAACATTTTCTTATCTCTAGCATTCTTTACTGTAAGAATACAGTATCGAAAGATGAATGGATCAAGAAGATGTGGTTTATGTATACAATGGAATATTCCTCAGCCATTAGAAATGACAAATACCCACCATTTGCTTCAACGTGGATGGAACTGGAGGGTATTATACTGAGTGAAGTAAGTCAGTCGGAGAAGGACAAACATTATATGGTCTCATTCATTTGGGGAATATAAATAATAGTGAAAGGGAATATAAGGGAAGGGAGAAGAAATATGTGGGAAATATCAGAAAAGGAGACAGAACATAAAGACTCCTCACTCTGGGAAACGAACTAGGGGTGGTGAAAGGGGAGGAGGGTGGGGAGTGGGGGTGAAAGGGTGACGGGCACTGAGGGGGGCACTTGACGGGATGAGCACTGGGTGTTATTCTGTATGTTGGCAAATTGAACACCATTAAAAAATAAATTTATTATATAAAAAAGAATACAGTATATAATTAATATACATAATATGTGTTGACTATGTTATTGGTAAAGTCATCAGTAGGCTAGTAGTTAAGTTTTTGGGGAGTCAAAGTTATATGTGGATTTTTGACTGCATGGGGCAGTGGGGGTGGATTGGTGTCCCTAACCCTGTTGTTTAAGACCCAACTGTATAAAAATATATAAGTCATTTGAAAACAAGAGCATATAAAATGATGCACTATTATACCAGGAGTAAAACGCCATGGATTATGGGGCTGGGATGATTGTGAACAAATTAGGGACATCATTATAATCAATAGCACCCATTATTTGTTTCATACCAAACTATCCTCTAGCACTATGCTTAGTGCTTCAAATTCAGTATCAAAGTATTCTGCACAATGGTCTTAATAGGTAGGAACTAGGGGCAGCCCTGGTGGCTCAGCAGTTTAGCGCCACCTTCAGTCCAGGGCCTGATCGTGTAGACCCCGGATGGAGTCCCATGTTGGGCTCCCTGCATGGAGCCTGCTTCTCCCTCTTCCTGTGTCTCTGTCTCTCTCTCTCTGTCTCGTGAATAAATAAATAAAATCTTTAAAAAAATAGGTAGGAACTATTATTATTCCTAGTTTAAGTGGTTATATTTATTTGCCTAAATTCACCCTTCTTGTACACAGGAAAGCTGCCAATTCAACCCTGATTTGCCAGGCGCCAGGCCCATGCTATTGTCAGTATTTTACACTATCGTTTTTAATAACAGAACAAATGGCAGGATCCAGCTCTTTTGTGGGTTCTCAATCCATTTTGCTTGACCTTAGTTTCATGTCTCTAAGATGAGAATGTTCAATTAAATGTCTTTGTCACAATCTTTCAGATCAATTTTATGATGATACTGTGTTATCTATAAATCCTACAAATATTGGGAAGAATAAGATTTTCCATATGAAAATAAGAGGAACACTCATGATCAGTGCTGCAGCTCTTGGTCCTTAATGGGGATAATTTCTGCCTCATCATATTAGTGTTAGCCAATCACAAAACTATGACTACTCAGGATGAAGTCCCTAACTTCATTCACAAGGCTCTCTATAAATGGCTTTAAGTGTGTATCTCCAGATTAATATCTTATCATTCTCTAACCAAGCTGAATTTCCTCCAGTGGCTTGAGAATGCCAAATTCTCTTTTATGGTCAATTCCTATTCACTCCTCCTACATGAATATCACATCATTTGGAAAGCTTTTTAATTTTTTTTTCTGATGGTTTAGATTTGATTAGGTCCCCAGACTTATGTTCCCATAGACCCTTGTACTACTTCTACCTATAAATTTCCATCATATTTTATTGAAATGACTTCTTTCATAATTTTTTCCCAATTAGACTACAAATTCCATGTGGGCAGGGATTTTATTCACTATTGTACCTGTAGTAAGTCGAATGATGACATCTCTACTACCCCTCTACCTGCCCCTATCTACAGAGAGAGAGAGAGAGAGAATTTGTAGGTACAAGTAAGTTAAAGATATCAGTCATCCTGTATTAGCTGTGTGGACCCAAATCCAATGACAAGTGTCTTTTGTAAAGAGACAGAAGAGAAGATAAAGAAGTCCATGTGAAGACAGAGGCAGAGGCTGTGAAGTTATGTAGCCACATGACAAAGAGACAAAGAATGCCTGGAGCCACCAGAACCTAGAAGTGGCAGGGAAGGATTCTCTCCTAGAGCCTTAGGAGGGGGTGTGCTTCTGGCCTCCATAACAAAGAATACATTTCTTTCGTGTGTGTCATTTAATACAGCAGCTCTCAGAAATTAATACAGTATTCAGCCTATAGGGCCTGATACATAGTAGTAGCTCAATAAATATCTGAGGGACTGGATTGAATGATTGCATTGAGTGATTTTGGTTAAAAAAAAAAAAAAAGTCAGATTAACCTAGCGTAGTCCATACCCTCACTTTCCACTTGAGATATGTAAAGATTTATCCTGTAAGTAGCTATATGTATGTGAAGTAAGTCTACCCAACATAATTTTAATCAGAAGAATCCAATTATTCTGTATGCTTGGACATGATACTTTCCAGAAGGCAGGAGTTGCTAGGAAATACAGGCTTCTACAATTAATCAAATTAAGTTGATTAAGCTTAGAAATGTGAATCAAAGGTTAAGAATGCATCAGTTCATTCAACAAATGTTAATGAGCACCTATTACATGGTAGACACTGAGATAAACACTGGAGATTCAGTGATGAACAAAAAAGATTCATAATTCCCTCCTGGATTTAAGTTTATGGGAAGGACAGACAATGAAGAAATAATTACAAGTATAAGAACCGTTACAAAAGGGATACATGGGAATTGCTCCATAAAAAGAATAAGCAGCCCCGAGCAATTAGTCAGCAGAGTGGCAGTGAGGAAATACAGTTGATTATTGGACAATGTGAAAATTAAAGTGCCAAACCTTACAGTCTAAAATCACTAGACAGCTCTTGATTCCCTCAAAACTTAACTACTGTTAAATAGCAATAGCCCCTTGTTGACTGGAAGCCTTTGCCAATAACATAAACAGTTGGTTGACATATATTGTGAGTGTTATATGTATTATATACTATGTCCTTATAATAAATAAGCTAGAGAAAAAAGTATGTACTCAGAAAATCATAAGGAAGAGAAAACACATTTACAGTACCATAAAAAATCTGTATAAGGGCAGTGCTCCCAGTAGTCCTGTGGATCTGTCTTGCTTTAACAATATTTGGACAGAAGAGACCCAGACACCTATTCTTCCAGCCTCTAGCCACCCTCCAAACTCTTCTAGTCATAACTTCGGAACCATAATCTTAGCCACCATCTGCCTCTAGGACTAGTCAACACCATTTTTTGAGCTTATGTCCTTATTGGGCTGATTCCTTATATTCCTTATTCCTACCATGAGCTCCCAGATTCATCAGAATTATTCCACTGTGGTGGAGGCTGCTGTCAACCAACCACCCAGTCAATATGTATCTGCAGGCCTCCTGCACATACCTCTCTTTGGGCTTCTATTTCCACCTCAATAATGTGGCTCTGGAAGGCAGGGATCCCTTATTCTGTGAGGCAGCTTAGGAGAAGCAGGCGGGTGCTGAGGGGCTCTTGAAGATGCAAAACCGGAGAGGATGGTCATGCCCTCTTCCAGGAGGAGCAGAAAACATTCCGAGGTGAGTTGGGTAAAACCCCGAACTCCATGGAAGCTGCATGGCCCTAGAAAGAACCTGAACCAGGCCATTTGGGATCTGTATGCCCCACGTCTCTGTGACTTCCTGTAGAACGACTTCCTGGATGAGGAGGTGAAACTCATCAAGAAGATGGCAATCACCTGACTAACCTCCACAGGCTGGCCAATTTCCCGGCAGTGGTGAGCGACTGTCTCTTCAAAAGGTTCACCTTCATGCACAACTACAAGCCTCTGGAGCCCAGGGGCCCTGGTGCCTCTCCCTGCAGCTACAAGGCACCTTTTAAACCACTCTGGAGCCTTGTCCCAAGCCTTGGAGCAAATGAAGTCAATACAACTTTTCACAGAAAAAAAATTAAAATAGAATAAAATCTCTGTGTAAGTGGACCAGCACAATTCAAACCTGTGTTGTTCAAGGGTCAACTACATGTGTTAGGAGGAGGAGGAAGATAAGGAGGAGAAGGAAGAGTTTTTCCTTGGTTAGAGGCCTCAAGGACCTGATTAATTAAGTAGATACTTAGATAAGGAAACCATAAAATCATCTACCAAACTGCTTCCAGAAAAGTATACTGTAGCCACAAATTCCCTTGTCATGAATGAAAATTTATCTGTTAGCACCACCTATTTATTTTTCAATTCTTCAAAAATTATTTCTAATAAGCTTTGTAGGAGAAAATGTATATCATTTACTCAGGTAAGGAACACCCTAGAGAGCAAACCTGTCCTTAAAAAGAAACAATGATATCCAGGTAAGAAATGAAATTTATTTGGGATTCAATGATTGGAAATGTCCCTTTGCTTAATGGAATGAGGTTGTAGTCTTGGAAAAAAACCAGTATATTAAAATAATTATTTCATCGTATGGTTTTGAAAGAGGTATACTTCCTTACGAGGAAGCAATTATCCAAAAAGAGATGCAAAATTGTTACTGAAGAGTACCTAGCCAATGGTTGGCGTAAGTCAGGATGCCATTATAAGTGAGGTTTACTTCAGTTGTTTCTATTTAAAGAAGAAAAAAAAAATAAGTGAGGTTCTTTACTTGGAATCCAAATACTTTCAAAAAATAGATTTAAAAAAATAAATTTCATGTCTTTAGGAAAGTATGGAGAGAAAAGCAATTTGGCTATTTTTAACCAAAGAATTTTCTTCTACTGCGACATGATTTTGTCTCCCTGTAATCAAGATTATTCTAGTTTATATTTACATTTCAAAGTAAAATCTGTTATTTGTATGCTGTGTCATTTTCTGTGGAATAGCTTTTAAAGTTAACTGTTTTCTGTTATGAACATATTTTTAAAGTTATTGAAGACAGCAGTTACTTTTCTTTTTGAATAAAGTATTTCTTAAAATGCTGCCTAGGGAAACAAATGGTGGTATATATTGTTTCAAATTTAAATGCTTTATTTACTACTGCCAATTCTTGATGAAGTGTCAAAATTTCAAATGATATTATCTCATCATTTCACCAAAATGATTTTTTAAAGAACAGCAGAAATCTCAACAATGTAATGTTTATTTATTTATTTATTTTTTTAAATTTTTATTTATTATGATAGTCTCACAGAGAGAGAGAGAGAGAGAGGCAGAGACACAGGCAGAGGGAGAAGCAGGCTCCATGCACTGGGAGCCCGACGTGGGATTCGATCCCGGGTCTCCAGGATCGCGCCCTGGGCCAAAGGCAGGCGCTAAACCGCTGCGCCACCCAGGGATCCCTCAACAATGTAATGGATTGACAGTACCCAGTATATTAATCTTAAGGTTTATTGACAAACCATGCAGGAAATCCTTATTATTTTTAATTTTCAGGAAAAAAAAATTCCCCTCTTATGTCATATACTGTAACCAAGATGAGTTTAACCTTATGAAATATAGGGCAGCCCTAGTGGCGCAGCGGTTTAGCGCCGCCTGCAGCCCAGGGTGTGATCCTGGAGACCTGGGATCAAGTCCCACGTTGGGCTCCCTGCATGGAGCCTGCTTCTTCCTCTGCCTCTCTCTTGCTCTGTATCTCTCATGAGTAAATTAAATGAATTAAAAAAAAAAAAAACTTATGAAATATAAATATTGCCAAATAGCCAAATTGCTTCTCTCATACTTTCCTAAAGACATGAAATTCATTTTTAAATCTATTTTTTGAAAGTATTTGGATTCCACATAAATATAAAGATTTAGCAATAGATAATGGAGACTAATCAGTCTGTAGAATCTCAGCACTATACGGTTACACAGACATGTGAGTATGATAGATGAATGAAAGCTAAAGATCTATTTTTTCCTAGATAAATATCATCTTGTGATTTTTGTAGTCGATGCTGTTATTCTCTTGGCAACCTGGACTTGAAATGTGCAGTCATCTTTGTTTCCACCTTTCCCTATGACTTTATGTCCAGAATCAAATCTTTACCATGTCTTACATCATCTTGTGTTTATTACCACTGGCGCAGCCTCATTTCAGGCTTCAGCCTTATATGATTAGGCTACGTTTATGTTTTTCTATTTAATTGGTTTTCTATAGTATTTCTTCCCAATCCATCTCACATTATATGGCCACGTAATTATTCTTCAAAATCATATTTAAAAAATATTCAGAGCCTTCCCCAATGCCTAAAGGGTAAAATCATCCCACCGCAATGGGTACACCATTCTTAGAGATGTCCAGGCCTGACACCTTGGACTCAGCCCTCCCACAATTCTCTCCTTTGCCTTCAGGATGATCATCAAGTCTGTCGTGCCCACATTTTTTTTTTAAAGATTTTATTTATTTATTCGTGAGAGATAAGAGAGAGAGAGAGAGAGAGAGAGAGAGAGAGAGAGAAGCAGAGACACAGGCAGAGGGAGAAGCAGGCTTCATGCAGGGAGCCCGATGTGGGACTCGATCCCAGTCTCCAGGATCACACCCTGGGCTGAAGGCGGCACTAAACCGCTGAGCCACCCAGGGATCCCCCGTGTCCACATTTTAAGTATTTCTTAGATTCAACCCCATCCTCTCCTGTTCCCACAACTATTTAGATACTCATCTCGTGTATTTGAATTCCACAAGAGGGCAAATCCGTTTACATGGAATGCAGTAGAACAATAACAAGATGGACAAAAAGAGCCTCTGAAGAGACATCTGACAGGTGTTCACATATGAAAGAATGCATACTTTCCTCCATAAAACAGCTTTGATGCCTCATACTCTTACTTCAGATGTGTTTATTGATTTCCAAGTTCACAAAACAGTATAGTAACGGTAAATTAAGTAAATTGAGGTCAGGGTGACATACCTAAAGAGAGAGAATGGAATGGAAGTGCATGTTGCTAGGCTGGCCGACAGAAAACTGAGAAAACTGAAAATCTGATGTAAGGTTCCAAAATATACACTACTCAGGAGCTAGGAATTTAGGATCAAACATCCCTGTAAAATTCAGGGAGCACAGAAGGACTCACTATGTTATAACCCAAAACATTAACATGATTATATAAGATCAATTTAAAAAAATGCTGAGTTATGTTCAAGATATTTTACTTAAAAGGGCAAGAGTCTGTGGATGGGTGATTAGAAAAATACGCCTCTGCAAAATGTTTTAAAATAGTAAAAATAATACTTTTAAGACCAAACTCTTGTACAAAATTTTCATCTCTCAAAATAAGATTCAATTTCTGAGGATTTCAAGGCTTTGGCTCATTTCAACTATACTATAAGCTTCTTGAGGGCCAGAAATATCTTTCAACTTTCTACGTCACAAGGAATTAGTAGAATGCCTTACACAATCTAGGGATTAGTAAATATTCATGAAGAAGAGATAAAGAACTACTCTAGTTATAAGGATTATATGTCCCTGGCTAAAAGAGTTTTTATATATGATGTATTTGATAATGCTCCTGCTTAAAAATGTTCTAGTTACGTCAATGACCCCTTACACATTTGTATTTTGGTATTTAATATGTTCAGAGATAAATTAATAGAAAATAGTGTGAGTTAGGATTTTTTATTCAAATACCCCTGCTTAGGCTTTGAATGGAGTAAATATTTAGAGGAAGAGTACTGGCATGGTATGAATTGGCACGTTTCTTTTACATTCATTCAATATTTGATGCCATTTACCAACAGGAAAAATACTAAGATGAGAGAGAGAGAGAAAGAGGTGCATGATGTTCTCTATTCCACTCAAGTAAGCCAGTTACTAGCTTCTCAACTGGATGGAAAAAGAAAAAAAAAGCCTCATGGATCACGTCTGAAGTAGGGACGCTTAGCTGGTATTATACTTTTTCAGAAAGTGATTTCGCTGCTGTGCTTTCCTCCTCTGGTCTGCAGTTCTCCAGAAACAATGCAATTCAGTACATCAAACTGTGGCTGCACTGGGACACGGAAGATTTCCAGATTCACTCATCCTGATGCCCTCCAGATTCACTCTTCTTGATGCCCTTAATTTACTTGTCAGATAAAAATGCCAAATGACACAGGGATAATTGGAAAATGTGAGTTTGGTACAACTTGATGGAGAGGCAGAAGCAGAGGCAGGTAGTGCAGCATGATGAAACCCTTTTTGTCTTTTGTTTGCTGTCTTAAAGATTCCTGTGTGCATTAATAAATGGTCAAGATGCCTTGACAGGTAGGCTTCACATGACAAATATCAAAGAACAAAGAAAAATGACTGAGGCATTTAAACACCTGGAACTACTGTTAATATTCTATATGTCAAGGATTTAATTTTTAATTGTGTATATTTGATATTGTTACTTGCATTTGAGATAGGTCTTTAATAACATTTTGTAATTGAAATACTTATGCCTTTATATATATTATGATATGTATTATAACATATGTATACATTTCATCTTTTTTTTTGAGATCCAGTGCAAAATAGAATTATTTCCTTACAAATTTCACAAATTCCCTGGAACCAATGATGTTCAATTTCAAAAGACTATTCAACACGTTCGTTCCACAATATTATTTATTTGCATATTGGCAAGCATATATATGCAATTGAGGTGATAGCTTCTCTATATAACAGCGTGGCTTCAGGTAAACAGGTTTGTAATTAAATGTATAGTCACTAGAGATCAAAAATTTCATAAAGCTTATAAACTCAAAAGTTTTTTTAGAATATATTTTGCATAGAAAAAATGTGTAAAGAAGATAACCCTGATTAAAAGCACACATTGATCATTTAGAAAAACTTCTAGAAAATTTCTTGAGTGAATTCTCATTCATCAAAAACAACAGAAACGTTAATCATTTAGAATGTGCTAAACACTGTGATATAGGACTGGGGAGACAAAGAAAACTTAATTAAGCCTGGTTTCCTATCCTCATAGTAATTTCTCTTTAGCAAGGGTGGTACTCAGACCTTATCTGTAATATAGCGAAATCGTTGCTAAAATGGAGCCTGCTTCTCCATCTTCCTATGTCTCTGCCTCTCTCTCTGTGTCTCTCTTGAATAAATAAATAAAATCTTAAAAAGAATAAAAAAAATAAAATGAAGAATGCATGAGGGTCCTGAGGGAAGAGTAGGAATGTGAAACTCTTGGAAGGAAGACAGAAAGGAAGGTTCAAAAAGCAAATGATTTTTAAGTCATATCTGATAGGATCAGAGGAAATTTGCAAGTGACCAGTGATGACTAGAAAGTGGGACATTCTAGTGTGAAGAAATACTATTACGTATACAGAGAGACATGAAACAGCACAACACCTTCTGGAGGTCTTCACATGCACTTTGAGGCTGAATAGGAAAAAGAGGCTGCAGAGTAGGAAGGTAGAGAGAATGAATCATGAAAATTTAGTGACCTTAGCACACTTATACCTTTCTCAGGAGTAGAGTAGATGGAGATGTGAGTCTACTCAAAATTGCAATTTTTACTGGAGATACAAACTCTTGCAAATATATAGGAAGAAAATGCCAGATTGGAAAGATAAACCCAATTGAGAAGACAAAAAGCAGGACTGAGAGTGAGAAAGTATTGAAGTCATGGTTGGAAGGCTCAGATTTGGCCTGAATCTCACACTGCTCCTTGAGTTTACAGTTAGGTAAGGTAATAAAGCCCCACTTTCCATCAAACCAGCAGAGTTTTTTGTCGCCTGAAATTAAGAGTCCTACTTAATAAAGTGAAACAAAGAGGAGAGAGTTTGTCTGTGCTTGTCCATATGCATATCTTATAATGGGGTGGGGGGTGGTGGTAAATGGGTCTTATATTTCCAAGTTAGCTACTAATAACATCTCATTGTTCATCATGTTACTTGAATTAGATGTTTTTAATCTCCATTTACTATTTAAATATTTTTTCTATGTTGAACATAGCCTTCTGTGTCCATTTGCCCCAATGACTGGATGGATGAGTTGGAAGGATAAAGCAAAATGAAATGTGGGGGTTACCTTTATAAAACAACCTTTTTTATACAAAGAATACCAAATGTTCTGCTTGAAGAGACCCCATTTTCTTCTTCTTTAATTAACTGATTTGTTCAGGGGAGGGGGAATCAGTCCTGTCTATCCCATATTTAATGGACCTTATGTATTGATTTACTAAAAACTGCATGGATGTAAAAACAAACAGACCAAAATAAAAACAAATGGACAGACATTTCTGACAACTTTAGTGAGATGGCATGTTAAAATCAAATTGTGGAAGAATCTGCCCAATTTAAGCCCATCCAATTATAAACCCATTGCCACCAGATTTGGAGCTAAACAAATTCCTGTGAAGATCTTTACTTAATCTTCATGGGTTCATGATAAAGTAGATTTGGGGCTACGGTGGTCTCTTATATGGCTTCAGTAGAAGTCTTTCCAGAAACACCAAAACTAACAATGTCCATGGTGGAGGGCAGTTTCTCTTAGCTTTATGGAGCCAAGCACAGTGCTCCAAATAATTTATTTATTTTTTTTAAAGATTTTATTCATTTATTCATGAGAGACACAGAGAGAGAGAGGCAGAGACACAGGCAGAAGGAGAAGCAGGCTCCACGCAGGGAGCCCGACGTGGGATTCGATCCTGGGTCTCCAGGATCAGGCCCTGGGCTGAAGGCAGCACTAAACGCTAAACTGTTGAACCACCGGGGCTGCCCCGCTCCAAATAATTTAGATCATAGGCATTCAACAGGGACCTGCTCTTCCTTACGCCAAAACTCATTTGATTATTCCCTGAAAGTGAGTCAGTTCTAAAGGATGTTTTTGGATCATTGTTTGAAACTGTTTGAAGCCAGCCCTGAAAGCAGCAAACTATTTATCTCAACTTCTAACCAATCACTGCAATCAAGTCTGGAAAGAGTCAAAGAGAGCCATCCTTCTTGTCCCACAAAACTATGGCTCCATCAGTTTTCCTAGTATTGTCTCTATTATTTATGTTATACTTTCCCTTGAACTATGTGTGATGTCTCCAAGTTAAACATTTTGTATGAGAAGCAAGAGGGTTTTAGGCATAGTATTACCCTATAGCTTACTGCTATTATTTTCAAGAAAATAAGATTGTTTGCTTTGCCTGTTGAGCTTTCACTAAATTTGTGCTTCATCGCTCAGGGAATCAGGTTAACTCAAAGTGAGGCTTACTTGGTATTGTGATTCTGAGGCTGTGATGTAAATACCCCTCTAGAAATGAACTAAAGAGGATATATTTCCAGCATACCCATTCACAATTTCATGTTATATAAAACAGTATCGTGTTTTATTTATTCATCTTTCATACTAGTATCTTCATGATAGGATATTGATTATATACAAACTGGACATGTGTCATCTTTTTAGGAAGATATGCCTCTTCCTATGTGCTGATGGCGTGAATTTAATTTTCAACAACTAGAACTGATTTCTGGTTACAAATAATTCCCTCATCCTACTGCTGCAAGAAGGTATTGCATGTCATCAACTTTATCATTTTCTTTGGCACACAAAGGGCGATTGATCAAAACTCTACAAAATAAGACTAACTATTCCATTTTGTACAAACATACTTTTCCCACAGCTTATTCCAGAAAGTATGCTGCAAAACCATGCAGTTTAATATAACTTTTTCCATGGGAGCATTACTCTTCGGGTTACTTTTTGATGACTTAGAACACCTGCTTTAAAAATTTTCCAGGCCAGAATCATCTTTCTTCACAGTATCCAGTGATGTAGAACTCTGGGATTTCAATCTAGAGTATGCCTAATTGTTGGAGCAGATTCAACTCCACTTCATAAAGATGATCTTTGCTCTGCTTCCAGACCATTTCAGTGCAAATGTAAAGGATGGGCAAAAATATTGGTTGGGTGTCTCAACTTTAATAGTGGAAAGAGTTCTGTGTTTGTTCACCTTATTTTAAAAAGCATTTGCACCATTGGTCCATATGAAAATAGAGAAATGACATTCTAAGCTCTCATTAGAGACTAACCTCAAAATTCTTAGTAAGTATCTTCAGAGGTATCTGTTCAGCCAGGTCTTTGACAACTGCCTCTGCCTCCATGGCAGGGTCTTCAAGATTACTCTCTCTGTCTCTGGTCCCTACTCAGGTGAATTAGATTTGGGATGGGGATGTGATTCATACTGGACCTGAACATGATCTCTATTCCAGGAATTTGGAATTAGGATCCAGTCAGTTTGGTGATTTTGGTGCATGATTAGAATGAATAGGAGATGTGAATTTGCAAGACTTGAAGCAGATATATTTTTCTAAAGGAGCATATACACAGGTAAAACTAGTCCTAGGAGAGGAAAACAGAAACGAGTGGCTGTGTGGACCAAGAAAAAGACTGGTTGTTTTTCACTTCAAGAGCCATCTAGTTGGCTCTTTAAAGCACAGCCATGCTTGCTCTCCGTGTTTCCACCGTGGCCCTCCCTGGGTCATTCTTGTATCTTTTTCCTTAACATAGCTCATGGCATATTTGATAGTTGCAATCAAGAACCTTAGGATATTCTGATTTTTAGTTTCTGACCAAAGAACAAATATTTAGAAAATAAATTTAAAGAGTGATTCTTTTACATTCACTTCCCAGGTAGATTAACTCTTTTGAAGTCTGTATTTATGGAACTGTATTAAGTCACCTTCCTCCCTCATCTCATTCCCAGCATGGAAATCACCTTCAATCAGTAACACTTTACCTTGGATCTGCTTCTATCAAAGGTGGTGGTCACAAAACACCACAGTATAAAAATAAACCTTAGAATTTGTTAAAAAAAAAAAAAACTCTGCTTGAGGCCATTATTCTCAAATTTATCATCTATCTTTCCCCCAGTATTTGTGCTTCATGTCATAAGAGCATGAGGACTTCTCTATTCTCTGGCTGCTTCCGGAAATCTCAAAGGCAGAGATGGTGTACGTGTGGTGCACTTCTAATAATAATCCTCAAAATGAGATTCTGTTCCCTCTTGTTTTTATGGATCGAATTTTCTACTTCTAGCTCTAATTTAGTAAACACTTTGTATATGTGTTTTAGACGGCCTCAACTGTTCTTAGGGAGAAATACAAGAAATACAAATAAAAGTCGACATTCCTCTCTTTAGTCAATCAGACTTTCTGAGAAGGCATCCCCATAAAAATTAAGGGCAATTTAGATAAGTTAGCATATATGTGGAAAAGTCATGCTACTTACTGCTTAAAGCATTCAGTTTTTTTTTTCCTAGAACATGAATTTTGACTATACTTGAATTTTCTCTCATCTCTAGTAATAGGTATTAATGACTTAGATTAGCTATATGCATGTTTGGGCATGTTCTGTTAAACAAAAAGTTTGATTAAATAATTCTGGATGATTAACAAAAAGTGTAATAGAAGTCATTTCTATCTCCTTTTAAATCATGAGAAGAATTTCCAAATCCCACATATTTATTAGCTTGACTAATTCATGTATTACATTCCTTTTTCGGTGGGTTTGGGGGTAATGGAAGTGCATGTATCTAGCTTTAAGTGAGGTTTTCTATACTGATACTCCTCTGAATATTAACAAAATGTATTTTTCTAATTGTTCTTGTTTTCCAAACTGAGCTTTGTTATTTTTCACCAGTTCTGATGCCCCAATTTCCACAGTATAAGCTCTTGGAAGTCTTAAGCTAAGGGTGCATATACGACTCCTTCAACTATCTTCACAGTCATGGACCAAGTAAGGAATGCCTCGATTTCTCCTCTGATATGTAAGTCCTTGTGTCTTAAAGGCACAGGTCACTGATCCATGCAAAGGTAAGAATTACCCCATCAATCTTTTATGTACTCACTTTTCACCTTCCTTTCCTTTCCAGTAACTATTTCTCCTTCCATTTAAGGGGTAAGAGCACTGCGAAAAATGATGACAGAGACATAGTCTCATGTGCAGAAGTTTGTGTTTTTTTATGAAAACTCATTAAATTTACTGTACCTCAAGGGTAATGGTAGAGTATAATCATGAATGATATACTTTTACCATGCTTACAAATATTGCTAAAATCAAGCTAACAGTTATTGTAAAGGTATATAACTTAAAAAAAATCTCCGTGGAGGGTGGGGTGCCTGGGTGGCTCAGTCAGCTCTGGGTCATGATCTCAAGGGTCGTGACATTGAGGCCTGCATTGGGCTTTGCGCTCAGCTCAGAGTCTTCTTGTCCCTCCCCCTCTGCTTCTCCGCCTACTTGTGTGCTCTCTCTCAAGTAAATACATAAATAAAATAAAATAAAATAAAATAAAATAAAATAAAATAAAATAAAATAAAAAAAACCTTCCATGGTATTAACTGGGTATCTTTACATGTTTTTGTTTACCTCAATTTGAAATCTATCATCCCAGGGGGCATTTGAGCAGGATGAGGTTCTCGAGAAAAATGACAAAAAGCTAGCTGGTTTTAAAATGGTGCAGCTCCTACGATGGATAAATACACACAGTGAGAAGTGATTTAGAAGGATTCCAAAAGCATTTTGAATGCTGCAGTACAGAACATGACAGAAAAAAGAAGAATGTGCTAAAGGCAATTAGATAACTCAAAGTCTTGTTCTCACTTGTTTGTCTGCTGGGCAACTTGGATTAATTTAAGAAAGAATGGAACAGCCCTCTTTCCAGTCATGATGCAAGGCAAAAATGTGTCTCTGTAAAAGTTCAAATATTCTCTTCCATAATTTGAAAAAGTAAAATCCTTCCTCAAACAAGATATTCCGTGCTTATTACTTATAGAATTTGCAGTTAGTTATATATCTATTCTGAGCCAAAATATAATTTTCAATATACAGCTAAATTTCATTTTTCTCTGGATTGCTTATTCCTGTGTATCAGTTAGATAGTTACTTATTTAGTTAAAAAAATTGTGGGAGGGATCCCTGGGTGGCTCAGCGGTTTTGCGCCTGCCTTTGGCCCAGGGCGCGATCCTGGAGTCCCGGGATCGAGTCCCGCGTCGGGCTCCCGGCATGGAGCCTGTTTCTCCCTCTGCCTGTGTCTCTGCCTCTCTCTCTCTCTCTCTCTCTCTATCGTAAATAAAAAAAAATTGTGGGATAGGTGGCTCTGGGTCATTTCTACTTGACAACTGAGAATTCCACAGATTGTACCTAAGGAAGTTTTCTTTCCAGAATTATACTATATATATATATATATATATATATATATATATATATATATTTCCATTCTTCCTTATGAAATAAGTGCCAGCTGATTTACAGCATAGGCTCATACAAAAAATATCATAATAAACCAAATACATGATTGAGTCTCTCTCAAAACAAGGACAATCACTATTATAACAAACACTTCTACGGTGCTTACATGTGCCATCCGCCGTTCTAAAGCCTTCACATGTATTTTAGGCTCTACTTTATAGATGGAGAAACTGAGTTACAGAAACGTTAATTAGCTTGCCATGGTCACCCAGACAGAAGGGGCAAAACCAAAATTTCAGGGGATCCCTGGGTGGCTTAGTTGTTTAGCGCCTGCCTTCAGCCCAGGGCATGATTCTGGAGTCCGGGGATCGAGTCCCACGTCAGGCTCCCTGCATGGGGCTTGCTTCTCCCTCTGCCTGTGTCTCTGCCTCTCTCTCTCTGTGCGTCTGTTATGAATAAATAAGTAAAATCATGAATAAGTAAAATCTTAAAAAAAAAAACACAAAAAACAAAATTTTAGGTACACATAGCTTGGTGCCAGAGTTGCAGTCTTGAAGCATGATGTTATATTGTCTGCTGGTGCTGAAATCTTTCACGGTTTAAGTATTTAAAAGAAAAGTGGCCCCACTTATAAATAATTTGATTACCCAGAAACAGGAAGGACAGTGGTTCTGGGTCCGCAAGGTGATGTTGCTGGGAATAGGACTGATGGAGGATCCCTGACCTGCAAACTGTGCTGGTTAAGATCTGGTATCTCAGAAGTTCAAGTGTAGAGCTTCCTTGTCCACATGTCCATGTGCTTAGGTCCTGGGAGGACAACTCATCTGGGGAATCCCACTCATCCTATAAAAATTAAACAAAAACGAACACCAAGACTAGCCACCTGTCTCAGGGGTAAGCTAATAGGCCTGAAAAATAAAGGTCAAAGGGAAGATTCAGAGCATGACTTGATTGCTCTAGTGGGAGGTATAGATGCAAGAAAATAAACATATTGTTTCATTTTTTAAATACAATTTCGAAATTGCTAGAATGGAATTTTAGGGCTGAAGAATAATACCAATAATGTCAGTATTAATACTCAACACTTCTTGAGCCCTAACCACCCATGCGCTAGGTATTCTGCTAAGTACTTCACATGCATTGAACGCAATGTGCATACTCACAGGAACACTAGAAAGTAGGCGGTATTCTTATCCATATTTTTCCTGATGTGGAAACTGAGGCATAGAATGGTTAGCTGACTTGAACAAAGGTAGTGACAGGGTCAAGATCTAAATCCAGGGTTAGGGCCTGAGGGGCTCAGTGGTTGAGTGTCTGCCTTTGGCTCCGGGTGTGATCCCGGGGTCCTGGGATCAAGTCCTAAGTCGGGCTCCTGCGTGGAGTCTGCTTCTCTCTCTCTCTCTCTCTCTCTCTCCATCTCTCATGAATAAATGAATAAAATATTTTAAAAAATAAAAATAAATCCAGGGTTAAGTCCAAAGCTTGAATTTTTAACCAAAATTCACTAATTTTTTTAGCTATTTATCTGTGACGTATCTGTCAAATTGAATTGCATGAATCAACGGCTATCATGAAAAATTTCCTTGTTCTTTCTGCTTATTTATATCCTTCCTTTTCTTCAAGGTCAAGGTTAAGACCCTCCTCCACAAAGTGTTTGCCAGCTGCCTAGCTCACAGCAATAATTCAAATTATAGTGATAGTTAACATTTAATGATCACATTAGGAGATAGGCACTCCCTGTCTTGCTTCTCAGCTTTACTCTTCTCTAGAGCATCTCTCATCACCTGTCTTAGAGGAGGTTTCCTGGGGCACGGATTCTGCAGTGCAGCTTTACACGTAGCAGGTTTATCAAAGAGTGACCTCAGCACGGACAGGCTGGGAAGTTAGGGGGCAGAAATGGGACAATGGAGCAGCTGAACTGCCATGTGGTAGCTACAAAGACCTCTGCAGGTCTCAAGGGCCGAGATGACCCTTCACAGTTGTCTTGAATTGAACATTGGGACTCAACTTTGTACCTCATGATGACCAGACTTGGATTCTTCCCACCTCTGGGGAATGGAAATGACCCTGGGGAATGTGACTTCTTTTGGACAGAGGCGATGTCTGGAAAGGAATTCAGCCGGGAGGAGCCTTTGGCAGGCAGCACTCCCACTAGCTAAGAAACAAGTAAGTGCCTGGTCCTGAAGTGGAGGTCTAGGCAACACACAGAGCTCTGCTTCACTTAACATTCTACATATTTTATCATTGTTCACTTGTCTCCCTCCTCTCTGAAATGCAAGCTCTAGGACAGGATGCCGAGGATCTTTGTTTATTTCTATTACAACCACAGCATGTAGAACAGCACTTAGTATGGAGTACAGAGTGTGTTTTCACAGATACTTGTTGAATAAATCAGTGTACAAACAAATAAGTAAATTTCTAGTTTTCTGATAAAGCTTACATAGACTGAATGGCCTTCCTTACGTCCTAATACCTAGAGAATGGCAGAGCTTGGTCTGGCCCAAATCCTCAACCACTTCATTCAGGAGTTCTCTATTTTTAGAGCAAGCGTAGCTCGTCTAGCACATCCCCTTTATCTTATTTATGAGAAACTAGTGTCTAGAGTGGGTAATGGTCATGAACCAAAATACCAAGTCTTACATTGTCTTTGCCAATTAGACCATACAACCAAGTAACCTAGCCTGAGACAAGCCTGTGACCATCTTGTGTAGCATATTAGTCTTGGTGTCTAACTTTGCCTTGTTAACATACTACCTTTATAACTAGTTCCATGAAGTTTTCCAAATAACTTAATTTCCAGAAACCTGCAACTGACCAACTTTCATTGAAAGTTTGGTATGGGATGGCTCTGCTCCAGTTTTCTCAGGAGGCTCTGGTGAGCAAGTCATAATTCACCATGTCTTGAAAGTCCAGACACCAAATATGAACTGTCAAGGAGAAATATGCAGGCTTACACGCTGGCAGAGTGCAAGCATGTGTTAGAATTTAAATTGATAATTCTCAAGGTTCCAGCACCTTTGGTAGGTGAATTCTAAAGCTAAAATAGTCTCTAGGGAATCTGGAAGTTACGACAGCTCTAAGAGTGACAATGAAAAGATATTTGGAAAGGCTTTATTTTTAGTGTGGATAAAATGAAGGTGAGAAAATTAGATGTGTTAGCAATGGCACCAGAGTCAGTCATGGGAAACTCATTCTGATTGGCTTGCCTGTCTCCAAACTACAGACAAAAGGAAGAAAAATAAAAACCCAGGAAAGTTTCAGCTCCATGGCAAGATCAGATGGCATTGCATGGCTTCTGCTTATCTATGACTCCAGCCACATGTTTTGTACTTTCTGTACCAAGATCATCACCCCCAACACTCCTTACCCCTCTCTCTGTTGAAGCTGCTGATTCTCTATGGAATGTGCCTCAGAATCACTTGGAGGGCTCGTTAAAACAGAATGCTGGGTTCACTCCAGAGTTTCTGATTCAGTAGGTATATGGTATAGTCTGAAAATTTGCATTTTTAACATTTTCCTAAATGTTGCTGCTGATCGTGGCATGGGGCCCACATTTTGAAAACCATGGTTCTGGCCACACTAAAATTTTCTCAGTTACTAGAAGGTTCCACTTTCATCTGTAGGCCTGCATACATGAGAGAACAGAAGTGTCCCAATCCTCTTATCCCCTACCTCACTCTCCATCCCTTTCATTGTCATGGTCAAGTTTTATTTAACCTTAGAGTTTCCTTTACGATATCACTTCTTTTCGGAAGCCTTCCTTGACAGAAGTTGGTTTGAGTTCTCCTTGTGTTCCCCCAAATGTCTCATACAACCTTATAATGTTGCTTGATTTTCTGAACCTCTCACAAGCTTTTGTGAAAACGAAGAACAAGTCTATTCTTTTCATCTTTGAATCCACAGCGCCTACTTCTGTATCTGGCCCATGGGTTAGTACGGTCAGACCAAATGAGAGTGAATGGATAAATTGAACAATTAAACATTCTGCTTGCTTTAGCTTTTGCTGCTTTTTTTAGATGCCCTTCACTTTCTCTCTCATTATGTCAAATTTAGAAACAAATTTTGTATCAAATTTAGAAATAAACTCTTTTACTTCCAAGGATAAGAACTTAAGCAACATTAGGGAAGACATTGTCAATTTCATTTCTTCATCTCAAAATGAAATAGGAAGAGTGTGTACATGCAGAATATATGTATTACCTGTATGTGTGTGTGTATATGTGTGTAAATATGTATGCTAAATTCAATAAGTAATATTGCAATGTTTACTGTTTACAGAAATGCTGAAAATGATTGTTGAAAAAACCATTTAGTCTGCTTTCTGGTTTTGTATCCAGCAAATTTAACACAACTACTTATTTTAAAAATAACTATAGTGCAAAAACATTTTTTAAAGGATGCTCAGTTTTCCAAAAGCATAAGAGAATACGAGATTCAGTTTGCTGTGAATCAGCTATTTTATATCTGGCAGCAAAGTTACCATATTCTGCTACTTCGCCTATCTTTACAGGCGGTAATATCCTCATGCATGTCATGCTTGGGTTTGTGCACACACAGCCCAATCTTTTAAAGGCCTCCTGCTATTTTGCCAAGAATCCCTGTTATTTAACTTAAATTCACTGAACTACTCTTTCCCTTGAAAAAGTAAAGTACAATGCAAATACTTGAGCTGTTTCCTAATTATTTTTTTTTAAATTATTATTTATTTATGATAGTCATACAGAGAGAGAGAGAGAGGCAGAGACACAGGCAGAGGGAGAAGCAGGCTCCATGCACCGGGAGCCCGATGTGGGATTCGATCCCGGGTCTCCAGGATCGCGCCCTGGGCCAAAGGCAGGCGCCAAACCGCTGCGCCACCCAGGGATCCCTGTTTCCTAATTATTCAAACAAGGTTTGGTAGAGCTGGATGGGTTTGTTTTACAAACATCTGTCCATTCCTTATTGTGACTTCATGGCGAGGTACAGCAAAAACAGATGTTTTGCATTGAGTGAATACAAATTTAAAAGATGTTACATTAGATAACTCAAACTTATTTTCACTGCACCCTGGTACTGTACAAATAGAAAAATTCAAAATATGTCTTTATGTTTTGACACAGGCAGATAATATTTATTATTTATATATTTTATATAATATACTTTTCACTCACCTTGGACATTTTGACAACTCTTTCACTCTCAAGTTTTTCAGCTCTAAAAATGATGGATTACCCTAGGGATAGAATTCCATCGGGAAGTAGGAAAGCAAGCTGTAAAAGGAACCAAGCCCTATGCTGCGTCATCCTTGTGGTCTGGGATTTCCTAGAGGACAATTTCATCCTAGCATCAGGTGTTTGTGCCCTCTCCCTGTAAGAATCACAGCGATGTATCACCACTATGCATAACTCCTCAGCTAGCTAGAACTCCCCTCATGCTTAGAATATCATTCTGGAAGTAGCTACCAAATAACACAATACTCCTTATCCTTTCTTGGGGAGAGTACATAACCATGCAAAAGATGGAGGTAGGAGGTCAACCATAATTAAGAATCACACCAGCAGTTCCAGATAGGCTAAATACAGTTATATTAAGAGATTAGGTTTTCTTCACTTTGTCCTTAATGCTTTCCTAACCACTGGACTATGACATTTAAATAAGCCACTTCAAGATACAAATCAATAAAGCTGATTTGTGTAGTCTGAAGAATGGCTGTAAATCTTCATTGTATTATATAGGGAATATATTTTTCACTAAATTTGAAGCAATTTGAAGTGTCTAAGGAATATTTTTGCTCTCTAGAAGAATTCAAGGTTGTAGAGTCAAGTAACTTGACAGAAAAATTCAGGCAATTTATATGATAGCTGATAGAAAAAATCTATCTCCTCTCAAATCAAGTCAAATTAAAATTAGACTTCAAGAATGACATAAATAGGAAACTGTTAGGAGAGTCTCTAGTGTGGCTTAGTGGTGAGCTTCCTGAAAACAGAAAATGTATATTATTTATTTTTGTTTTTTCCCTCCAGCTTTACTGAGGTGTAACTGACAAATAAAAATTGCATATACTAATGGTGTACAATGTGATGTTTGGATATACATATACATTGTGAAATTATAACCACAATTAAGCTAATTAATGGATCCAACACCTCACATAGTTATTATGGGTGTATGTGTATGTGTGTGTGTATGTGTGTGTGTTTGTATGTGTATGGTGAGATCATTTAAGATCTACTGTCTTAGAAAATTCAAATACACAATACAGTACTATTAACTATAGTCACAATGCTACCTATTAGATCTCCAGAATTTATTCATCCTGAATAACTGACACTGTAGCAGAGACACAGGCAGAGGGAGAAGCAGGCTCCATGCAGGGGGCCCGACATAGGACTCGATCCTGGGACTCCAGGGTCACGCCCTGGGCCAAAGGCAGGCATCAAACCGCTGAGCCACCCAGGGATTCCCAGAGCTCATATTTTTGTATATGTTGCTGTGACTATTGGCTTAAAATAAACCTATATTCTGTTTTTATAAATAGATCCACTATTATTTGATAGTTCCCTTTTTTTATATGAGATAAAGTGTAACATTGCATGTTAATATGAACATTTTCTAACTCCTAAGTACTTGTTAATAGTTAATGATTTTTCCAGGCCATTTAACAAAGTTATGATCTTGATCTTTAATATTCTTCATATTTGAACCTTCAATCGGTCTTACAGTACATGAGCCTGGTTCCCATCATTTAAAATCTTTATTTGACCCACCCCAAACTGAAGCAAACTATCCTTTTTTATCAATGGAGTCTTCTTAAAAGGAGACTTCCATTTTCTCTGCAAATAGTTATTCTTCATCAAGTCCCTGATCGTAAGGTAGTCAGACTAAGTGCATTATTTTGTCCCTTCAGAGTTATACTTGGTCTATCATGCGTGTGTTAGTCTAAAAGTCTGTACTAAAACACACACACAGCTCTCTGAACGTGATGCATGGTGATTTATAAATAATTACAGTCTTCTGAAGATCCCTGTTTATATTAAAACACACATTTTGTTAGGGAAAAATATAATTGGTTAAGGGAGGGTGAAGACTTGGAGGCAAGAATAAAAAATAATCAGGTAGAAAATCAGAAGTAATGACCAAGCGAATAAGAAAAGTAAAAACACTGAATGGGTATAAAGGGAATTCAGTTCCAGTTCTGAGCATTAGCATGAAAAATACTACCCCCGAATAATATAATATACCCATAATATGCCCATTCCAACACTTACTAGCTGTGGGAGTGTGGTAAGTCACTAAACTCGTTTGTGCTTCAGTTTCCTGATCCATAAAATGGACATAATAATAGTTCAAAGTCCACAAAGAATAGAATAGTACTTGGAACATAATTAGAATTCAATATTATCTGATAGAATCTCAATGTTAGAAGTTACATTGAACATATATCACTGTCTCCTAAACAAAGCATGGGTTTCCTCTGTGATATGCTGAATAATTATCCAGCAAGCTTCAGCACAAATTCTTATCCTGAGGGACATTCATTACCTCATAAGGTAGGCCAATTTATATACGGACAAACTAAATACTAGAAAATTCTTTCCTACTGATGTTTACCTTTAGATAGCTAGCTATGGTTGCCAGCACCGAAAAGTGTGCTTATTGACTGGGGGGGAAAAGTGTGCTATTGATTGAAGATTATTTCAAATTAAAATCTTACATACTGGAATTCGTCCTCCTCTGCTAGACTCATAAAAATGAAATCTGCCTCCTGCTTGATTAATTAACTTTTTTTATTACTCCACCAGGGTCAGCTGGTCCTCTTTCTGCTTCATGCTTCACCATTAATAACCGTCCCCAAATTTCTGGCTGCTGTTAATAATGATGTAGCTAATTTCATCCTAAGTAATTGAAGCAGTACAGATTGGGCTTCAACCAACAGACCAGATAAAAAATAATAGAGACTTTTTTTTAAAGCATAATAGCGATTTTTAAAAAAGGAAGTTTAAGGAAGAAAATATATTACACAGCAACAAAAATAGCACTTAATGCTACATAACATGTTCTCAATTTTAGAATTAACAATTAATTTGTAATTAAAGTTCCACATATCATGTTTCTATACAACTCAGGCCACTTACAGCCTGATGCCGAAAATAAAGCAAGAAAAAATGTTTATCTGTGGCAAATAAAAACATTTGATCCTTCTGTTTAGACTGGTAGGCAACCTGCTATTCTCTCATTTTTAGCCTTTAAAAATTTGTATGTTGGGATACCCAGGATGCTCAGTGGTTGGGCGTCTGCCTTCGGCTCAGGTCGTGACCCCAGGGTCCTGGGATCGAGTACCACATCAGGTTCCCTGCATGGAACCTGCTTCTCCCTCTGCCTGAGTCTCTGCCTCTCTCTCTCTCTCTCTCTCTCTCATGAATAAATAAATAAAATCTTTAAAAAAATAAAATAAAGATTGTATGTTATTCATTTATTTGATTAAATAGGCATTAAAAACTATTAGCAAGACATTTCGTGAGACACACAGATACACTGGCTACAGTCCTTAGCCTCAAAGAGGTAAAAACTAAGAAATAGTTAAGTGCTTACATAATAAAGTATAGAAAGTCTGAGGAAAGAGTGAATTTTTCCCTGGACTGAGCCAGAACCTTTCAGGAGGAGTAGCAGATGAGCTGAACCAACCATTTGTGATGTGATAGGTTTCTGAATCTAACAGTTGGAAGTCATAGAAGAAGCTGAGAATTATGATGATCCAGAAAATTTCATGTGTAAAGCACCCATACATTTTCTCAGAGTTTGTGTTAACTGGGGGGGATATGGGACAAGAATGATGTCAGTCTGTATTGGGATTGGAGGCAGATTTGAATATTTGTTGAGAAATTCACGTTTTATGTGGCAGAAAATACTCAGTGACTTGGAGTTTTTAAGTGTGCAGAGTGGGATATAGAAAAATTGGTACAATGGAGACAAGAAGAACAAATTAGGGAAGGAATAAGAGACATAATATTGAACCATAATCCCAAGATCATTTCCTATTTGTAAATTGTTAAAATTAATCAAATTGCTCAAATATGAAACCATACTAAAGATAGCTAACTCTTATGGATATTTCAAACTAATTAAGTGATTAAATTCATTCATTTGTATCTACAGTAACACTTTTTGTATACATATGTAAGACACGATATATGATTTTATTTTGAAATGCCAATGAATTCAGTAATCTAATGGGTATTTGAAATACCCATAAATTTAGTAATTTATTTTTTGGTTAGTTAATGTTGATCATGACGATTTTTGTGTGGTTATTTTATGTGATATACATCTAGTTCATTATTACAACTTTTGGTAAATAATACATTTTAAAATGTTGACAGATGCAGCTTTTGTGCAACAAAAGTGCTTTATGTAGCTTCTAGGTAAAAATCTAAGTTTGGTTGTTGCTAAAATTTAAGGTAAAATTAATCCTTTCGGGGGAAAAGAATGCACTGCTTACATGTTGGCTGTGTATTACTTCTCCGGGGTCATTGGATAACCATTAAAACAATGGGAGAGGTAAACTGCTAAATACTTTGTGTAAATTTCCAGCTTTCTTTCAAAAATTGGCTTTAAACTATGGATTCTGCACCCTCTTGATAGTTTTACAAGTTTTCTTTAAGTATATAAGTAAAATGTTCAAGTTGACTGCAATATAGCAAGATATACTTTATTTGGGTTTTAAAAGTGTACACATGAAACTATGTTCTGCTACTCTAAAATACTTTTGAATATTAGATACATCTTGGTGTTTCAGGAGCCCTGGTTGGCTTAACCAGATAAGCATCTGATTCTTGATTTCAGCTCAGGTCTGAAATCCCCTGAACTGCTTGGGATTCTCCCTCCCTCTCCTCCTCCCCTTGTTTCTCTCTCTCTCTCTCTCTCTCTCTCTGTCTCTCTCTCTCTCAGATAAATAAATCTTTATTTTTTTTAGAGTCTTGGTGTTTTAAATAACCAAATGTTTGACTTCCTTTAAATTATTTTTATTTCTTTTTCTAGAAAAGGTAGGTGTAATTTTAAACAGATTATTGTTAAGAATTAAATCAAATATCTTTTTTCTGAGAAATCTGTAAAAATATGGATATTACTGGTTATGTAGATAACTTTAAAATTTTAATTGTCGTTTTTTTCTCCATTGAAAAGAAGCACGTTTTCTCCAGAAAATAACGACAGAAATTATAATAAATATAAGGTGGTTAAAATTTCCTGTTGTTTCATTCATATAAGCCAAAAAGGTCTGTATTTAATCTGTGTGTGTGTGTGTTTGATAGCTTGGGGCCTAATATGAATTTCATTTTAATATTGAGAAAATTCTCATATTTGCTTCTGACACTGATCTTTCACCTATCTCCCAAGAAGATACACAAGGAATGTTTATATAGTCCTACTTTCTTATTACTGATTCTGTAGTTTATTGTAATTTTGTTATATCTATTCTAAAACAGTACCTCCTAAGAAGACCAATACACAATAGGTACTCAATAAATTCCGTTAGTGGACATAACATTTAGTTGTACATTTTTGTCAAAGAGATGTTAGCAGACATATGAAATACTAGCATTAAACCAGAAACGTCCTTTTGTGACTATATAGGAGTGATTATCTACCTCTTTCTTTATATATCTATCAATTAATTATCAATATATATTCATCTATCTGTCATCTGTTTATCTCTCCATATACACTTATGTAATGAGGTTATTCTGTAGACGTGGGGGGGGAGAAGAAACCCACAGGTCTAGGTCAAGTAGGCTCTTTTCATAGCAGTGATCTTTACACTTGGTTAGCCAGTTTCCACTACATTTGACTCTGGAAAAAAAATATCCTGTTGCTGGTCTGAAAGAGCAACAGTGATGACTGTGATTGTTATTCAGATGCCACTATATTTGTAGAACACTATTCAGTTAAGAATACTATGATTTTTGTAAAGGAGTTCTTTCATATTTTATATCACTATTTTATTGGCAAACGAAGAGTTGGACCATGTAAAACAGATATGGTTGAAGAGAATTAAATTGTAAACTAATTCACTTTGCTTACTTAAAAAAAAAAAAAATTTGAACCTGGCCATCAAATGCAAGAACTTCATCTCCCTTCCCCAACCCACCCCCAACTCTATGCATGTATTGTAAAGTTAGTTAATTAAATAGAATACACAAGAGAGAACTTAGTTCAGTCACTACTCAGGAAACAAAAGCTATAAAAATTAAAAGATGAGCTAGGAGGGTATGAAGAGAAAAAGACTGATGCTGTAGATTGGGATTCATATCATTATATACCTGAATTTATAGTAAACCTGCCCGTATCCTACTATGACATTATTCACTGAAATTCTCTTCTGGATATAAACAGCATGCTTTGAAAATGCAATTTAAAACTAACCAGATAAAAAATGATTCTTTAAATGGTTTTCCCCTAGGCTTAACTGAACCATTCTATTTACCCAAATTCCAGGTTTAGACAAACACATTTTTCAGATTCTTCTCAGACATCCTGTCTCTTCAAGGATCTAATAAAAGTAACTTTCATGTGATTTACAAATCAGTGATTCAGAACACGTTTTCTGCTGTCTGTTGTGGCCATTGTCAGAAGGTTCTAATCTTGCACCTCCACTCATTGATTATCAGATTCTGGTAAAGCTACTTCTGTTTCTAAAAGGAGAAATCATCTTGTCAGAATTAAGAAGATAATTTGTGTAAACTTCTCAGTATAGGGTCTTGCACATGTTGCTTGGTAGAGGGTCTTGCACATGTGACTGGTCATGGTACTCCCTAATTAAGACTCTCACAGGTCTTCAGCATCATCAGAAGACTCAATATCCTTCATATGGCCAAAGAGCATCTTCATGTTGCTCTTGCTTAACCTCCTGCCTTTAGCTCCCACCATTTCACCTGTATTGTCTCCTTAGTGCAGCCACACCAAATTATCTGATCTTCTTTAAAATTTTCATGCTACTTCAGGCCTCAATGTCTTTGCTATTCCTTTACTACTTCTCTTTCCAGAATGAGCCCTAGCTTCTCACCTTCCAATCGATCCCTTCATGAGCCATTCATGCTCAGCTAGGGTTTCTTCTCTATGTTCTCAAAGCATCCTCTGCACATTTTTATGATACTATATGTCACCAACCTTGTATTTTTATTTAAATTTTCATTTTCTTCCCACAAATCTAGACGATAAGTTGTGTGAAGGCTGTTGGTCTTATTATTACTTTTTTTTTATTCCCAGAACCTCACATAGAGTATTATATATTTAGTGTCCTGTGCATTTTTGTTGGATGAATAAACATTACACTGAGTCATTGGTGAGTACAAGACCTTTTCTGATAACAATTTCAAAGTACTTATTTTTATATAACATCTGAAAGAATTCCAGTCCTGAAAGTACAATGAGTTGAAATTTCAAGTTAAGCCAAATTTAATTTTTTATACTTAGATCAGGACTTTTTTTTTTAATTAGACTAGATTGTTTTCTCTAGAAGTCCCAGATAAACACAAATGACTTATCTAGATTTAGCCTTATAAGTCTGTCTGAGAAATATTTTTGACATAATGATGTAATCCTCAAAAATGTCATACTTGTAAAAAAGATAAATTTCTTCATCTGTGAAAGAAAGTAAGAGAATTGAGATGAAAGGATGCAGTACACACAGCCTGAACAACACAGTGACAGGACTCTTTTCAGGACCAACCAAACTTTCCTTGAATTGCATCCTCTGGCTCTGCACCTAGAATAAGTCTTGAGTAGGGGAAAAATAGTCAACAGGACATAGCACAGATGGCACTTTGAATATTTTTATACTGTTAAATTATGGAACTATGTTTTGTGATAATTACATGCTACTGCCAATATCATCTCTAGCTTGAGAGTTAGTAGTCTCCAGTATGATTATAAATGATGATCACTGATAAGACACATTCAGGTCATGAGTGTTCTTTTTATTCATTAGTTCACTCTCTTTCCCTAAGCTGTTCTTTCTTATTATGTTGGTGCTTTTGCACTTTTTATCTAGATATAGTTACAATGAGGAAGTTATTGTGAAGTGATGTTCATCAATGTAAAAACAAAAACACTCTTTCTGTCACAGCATTTGAAATCCAAACAGCTTCATTTTGAGGGAGTAACAAACAGGAGGAATTGGGGCCTGTTTAATGATCTTACCATTATCACTTTTTAATAATTCAAATGAAAGAATTTGACAGGATGGTGGAGTAGTTCAGAGCACAGACCTTGGAAGAAGAGAACCCTCAGTCTCAAATTTTAGCTTCGCTTCTAACCAGCTGCCTATATCTGGGCAAACTGCTCTATTTCTCTAGACTTCTGTTTTCTCATGAGTAAAATTAGGAAAATAATACTGGTCTCATTGGATGTGGAAAGGTTTAAGTGGAATAATACATATAAAATACATAATTTCTGGCACTTATTAAAAGCTCAATGAATAGTAGCTATTACTACTATTATTTATAAAGAATTTTTATACTATTTTTGCTATTCTTGAATTCTTATATAAATACAGGTATTTTAGTAATGATGGGAAGAAATTTTTATTATAATTAGATATTTGAACATTTTTCCATAAAGGAACATTGCAAAAGCCACCCACATTATCTTTACAAAGGTAACAGTAAGATAGATTTCTAAAAGTAAAAAAAAAAAAATGAATTCAGTGGTAGAGGAGGATTTAGACTAAATAAAACATCTCAAAGCCTATGTTACATGACATTGGAACACCTCACTCACTTTTGTCTCTCATTTTGATTTCCAACACACGGAGGCTATGAAACTAATTTGAGTTTCTAATTAAGCCCATGTGTCTATATTTAAACTTATAATGTACATTTCAGTGGAGTTTTTCTCCTGACCACTGTTTTTATTGATCTGAGATAACAAGCCAAAGCTGCACAATGTTGAACTAACTGCTAAAATCATTTGCTCATGGCTTTATTCTCTTCCAAGTTTTCATTAGTATCACATTATGATGCCAAGACTGGTAAACAATTAGGCTGACACCACCCACTGAGACTCTATGTTATAGCGTGAGTGATGAATTCTGCATAAAGAGATGTATTTGGGCCACATTACAATGTGGGAGAGCAAGGCATTTCATGGAGGCATTTAATGATAGCACCAAAACATTAACCGAAATGTCTGTATGAGTATTTACATGAACAGAATCCTGTCTGATGAGACTATTCACATTTGGGGACATTAGATTTTTAACTATCAGGTCAGATTGGAATAGTACTAAATTAATGTCTTATTTTATACGTTCATGTAAAACTTACTCTCATCTCCTGTTTCAAATTCGAACTTCTGACTGTAGCCACTGTATCCTGTTGCAGTCCTCACTCGGATATGAAATATGTACTTGGTGGCTGGCTTGAGGCCTGTGATGATGACGCTGGGTGCCTTGGACCTCGTGGAGGAGTAGGTGAGCTGCTCATGCTCCTGGGGACAGAAAAGAGGAGAGAGGAAATGAAGTAGAGTTATTCCACTGTTTCCTAGAAACATGGCTGTGTTAAGCTGAGGAATTATGCTCTGAATATCAAAAATATTGATTAAAGAGAGGTGTAAGCATGGTTTTCCATCATTCAGCATTGAGTTATTTATCGTTATGATGCACATGATATGGCCTGGACTTGGAAATTTATTAAGAGAGATGATTATCTTATATAAACTTGCACTGGGAGTGTTGGTGATTCGGATTTCTGCTCCAACTCTAAGGAATGGTGGTGGCGTGAGAGCACGTGTACACAGAATGGCAGCTGCACAGGGAGCAAAACGCGCACGTCCGATCAGAGCACACGAGCAGAGTGCAAGGAGCAAGGGGGGGGGGCAAGTACGGCTACTCACTTCTACCCGCAGGTAGTGCCAAAATGCCGGCGCTATCCGTGGGTAGGCCTGTGGGTGAAAGGAAACATATATTAATTGTTTTTTAAAATTGGATATATTTTATCCTGACTCAGTTGCTTTGTTCCAAAACTCAGTGATGCCGCAGTGGTTGACTCCAGCTGAATGCAGCTTGAAACAGAAAACTATGACAATTTTCACTGAAGGGAGAACTGGCTCCTCCCCCAGATATCACAGTTACCTTTGCAAAGAGGTACAAGTCTCACAGCCACTGTGAGGTAGGTTTTAAGACAGTCTGCCCGCGAAGGTGCATCAAAGACACAGCAAGGTGAGAAAGGTCTAGCCACACCTGCAGAAGCAGAGGCAGGGAGGGAAGCTAGGTTCCCAGTCACCTGCAGGTAACTGCCCGGCTACTCCCTCTCCTCGCCAATGGGAAAGGCTCACCTCTGCTGACTGAATGACCCCGTCAGGGTCTTCCGAGGGGGGTCTCTTGCCCACCAGCTCAGAACACATAGGAGACTGTCCACAATATGCTGCTGGTGGAGACAAATTAAACTTAATACTGTTTTTGTACAGTGTTACTGTTCAATAACTTTATAATGATATTTTAATAGGGTATCTAAAAAAACTGTATTTGTATGAATAACTCCTCTAAATTCACAAGTCAAAATAGGTCACCAGGTCCTTAAGTTAATTCCCCACTATTCTCATAAATCTAATGATGGAGAGTCGTAGGGATGGAAGTGACTTTCAAGATCATTAATTGAATCACTCATTTGATGCCTAAACACTATCTCTAATATTCCCATCGAAATTTCACATAGCCTTTGCCTGAAAATCTGTGTTGTTCAGATCTTCCAGATTAACAAATGAAGTTATACAAATCTACACACGTGTAGTTTGTGTCAAACTCCATTTATTTTCTGGGGATGCTTTAAGATTTAGAACTATGAAAATCATTTCCCTAAAGCTACTTTTGAGAAAAATATCCTAATTTTAAAGATCATTTTTAAATTTTATGGCCCTATTTGTCAGAACTTTATATGCTACATGGTTATTCTGAGTCTAGTGAGGAATTGAATTTGCCATCTACACCCCAAATAGAACTATTTATTGAACACAAAATACAAAGAAAAAAATGAGTTAACAATAGCAACATTTTAACTAAAAAAGACAAAACTGACAAACTGCAGTTTATATTTATCTCTAAGTAATTTTGAATTTAGGAAGTAAATAAGTACCTACCTAGGATAAAAACCAGACATAAAATCTATAAAACTATTGAGGGTAGTAATCAATTGAGGGCTAAAAAAAGGAGCTAAGATCAAGGACTTTACGATTAGGCAGCTTGACACCCATATTGTAGAATAGAGAAAAAAAATTGCTTGTGGGCAGCCCAGGTGGCTCAGAGGTTTAGCGCTGCCTTCAGCCCAGGGCATCCTCCTGGAGACCCCGGGTTCGAGTCCCACGTCAGGCTCCCTGCATGGAGCCTGCTTCTCTCTCTCTCTCTCTCTCTCTCTCTCTCTCTCCATGTCTCTCAAGAATAAATAAATAAAATCTTAAAAAGAAATTCCTTGTGCACTAATAGAAGAGATGATGTTGTTTCTTGTAGAAATTTGAAGAACTTTTGGGATTTCAATCTCACATACAAGAGAATATTCCACCTTTGATGGAATTTCTTGCGATGTAAGAGTTACGGTGTATTTTGAATGGTAGTTCACAATAGGAAATGATGACTGAGAAAAAAATAATAAAGCCCTGAAAAAATAAACTCGGTCTCATACTTACAGAGAAAAGATACAGATTTTTAAAACCTACTCTTAGAATGGCAGCACACCAATGACACACCATGTTTTTGTCAGTTCATTAAAATGTAGCTAAATAGTAATTTCCTACTCAGTAAAGTTATAGTGAGAAAAGGACACCTTTTCCAAATAGTCTTTAGCCACTTCTGCTGTTATACACAAAAGTGTTATCTGTAGCTGCTACATCTCTGGAATATAAATCCTCAGGTAGGAAATGTGCTTACACGTTTCCTCAGCCTAAATCATAGCAGTGTGGTGACTGTTGTCTTAACATCTTGCCACCTCTCAGCAGGCCAAGAGAAGGACTCAGGAAACAGCAGTAATGAGGGTTTCCTCGTTCCAGTGAACAGCAGTCCTCCCTCCTGGTGTTTGAAGCTTTTGGGAAATCAAGTTAACACTTATACATTACAAGCACAGGGCCCTATTGTCTCAGAACTTGGGCTAATTGCTTCTCTGCTGACGTAGCAACTCCAATTCTAAGTAGCTGTCATCCAGGAGAGACCATTCTTTGCCACAGAACCATCTAGACCTTTTTATTCATCCTCACAGGCTAAATTCTGGACGTGTTTGAGTAGGGTATGTGTGCAAGTTTTCCTGGAGTTTGCGCCACAGAGGAATTGCTGGTTTGATGACATGTATGTGTTCAATTTGCTAGGTAATACATCCTGTTGGTCATAAAACTCTTAAATATGCTTTTCATCCTCACTAAATCCATTGTGAAACCCTTTTTGCATTCTTAAATTTATTTATTTTTGTATTTTCTTCTCTCGTTCAAGCTTTCCAGGGGTTTGAACTAACTTTTGGCTTTGTTAATATAATTGCATCTATGTTTTCTATTATGTTTAATATCTGCTCTTACCACACATTTTCTTTCTGCTTTCTACTTTCTTTGTGTTAATTATGCAATCTTCTAACTTCTTGCATCTCATGCTTACTCACTAATTGTCAGTATATCTTTACAAATATACTACGTAAGTTTCACTCTAAATCTACACTATCTATACTCCACCCATTTTCATATAGCATATTATTAATGAGTTCTAAGTATTTACTGATTTCCAAAACTATATGATTTTTTATCTCTTTGTGGCAGACGGATCTAGGATTGTCACTTTCATACTTTTATGGCTCAAGATAGGTTGTCAGGCAGTAAATAAATAGCATAAACTGAAGCATAACTCCACTGGTTGCACAGGACTATGGATAAAACAGTGGATGCTTGTTGCTGAGCACATGGGCAGTCCGCATTAATGTTTGCCGCTGAAAGTAAAACAGTTTCTTGGACTCTTTATCCTTGGATAAGCATGAGTAATAGCACCAATGAGAAAAAATTATTAATGATGTACTTTAATATGTTATGTATATCATTTTTAAAAACACACATATATAAAATTTCCATTTTATATAATTGTATCTGTATATATTTTAAAAATAGCTCAGAACTGAATAGTGTGAGCATCAGATATTGTCCAACAGAATGTGCATGTACTGATTTCTAGACATGTTGACCTGTGCTTATGGTTCTCTTCCCATGTGTCGATCCTACAGCTTAGAGTCATACACTGTTCCTTCCCAGCTGCCGAGAAAATAGGCTTTTGGGGAAGTCTAGTCTTACTATCACATTCAACCTTTTGTTTAATTAAAATACTGAATCTCGCTTTAACTTTGTAGATGTAGACTCTTCATGGTAACTAAAAGGAATGTTCTTACCACATCCTGGATCTTATTATCATTTAATCTAAAGACTATAACTTAGTGAAAAGAAATGGGCTACTGTGCCCAGTTCATATGGCTACACCTTTCTAAAATCAGTGGCAGCATGGCCTTTATCAACAAAAGGCAGCATGTAGAGAACTCTGGCTTAGAATTTGCTTGTCTTGGGCTTGGTCTTGGTACTACTTACATAATGTATCTTGGTAAGTAACCTTGAAGGCTTTGATTTACTCATATAGCAAATTCATGCCTTCCAGAGACACTGAGTGCCCACTACATCTAAGGAAGGTTCTCGGGCAGTCTAATAGATGTGTGATACATAATCACCAATGTTCTAACTAAGCAATTGAATTCTATATTTTTATGCCAGAAATACAAGTCCCCTCTTTTCTGCTGTGACTCATTCTTGTCACTCCTTAACTTACTCTTGGTTTTCCACTCCCACTGGTGGAAATAGATTCAATAGGCCCACAAAGTGGTCATCATTTAGCTGGTTTGCTTTCTGTTAAAATCTTTGGGTCTAGTGAGACTTCTGTAAGATGTTTCCTCTTTGTTTTATTATTTAATTTTAAATTAATTGGATTATATGTGTGATTAAAAATGTTGCAGGCTTTTTCTGCATTTATATCTAAAGATATGTCAACAATCATAAGACAATCATGATTTGTGCAATGCCTTACAATACACATTCTTTATATAATACTCTTAATAATCTTGTGAAGCAAGAAAAATTTATTCTCACCTAACATACAATGAAACTGGTCAAGAAAAAATAAGCCACTTAACCAAAGAAAGTCACACAACTACTTAGTAGTTTCCATTCAAATTGCCTTTTTACTATATCCAATTAATGTAGATATGTCCAGGACAAATATGTTGATAGATTAGACTTTGAGCCAAGGTCATGTCTCTACATTTTACATTTACATTTTTGATCATCTATTCACTAGAAATAACTTTAAATTTAAGACATCCTCTATGCCAGATAGCAATGATTTGATGGCATCAGAATATTTTTATAGAATACCTCCTCAATGACAGAGACAATTCTCAACATTAAACATTTTAACTAGTTGTTACAAATGTAAAATTATTTTCTACTATGGTTTACGCATTTATGCAGCCTGTCTTAATTTTCATTCTGTTTTTTATAGCATGTCATATAGACAGATTCCAGGAAATACAGGGGCTTATAACTCACCTGATCTTGCATAGAACATAAACTATTCTTGTTCAGGGCTGGGAATACAATTTATTTTATAAGGTCCAGGAGATTCTTCTAGATTTTTTGATGTATGTGAAGGTACCTGAATGACTCTATTCATAGAACAGTATGAAGAGGACAGATTAAAGAACTGCTGGATTTTCTTTTACCCTTTCAAGTCATACCAAGTTAAAATGATCAGAAGTAGGCCAAAAAATTAGCACTTTACTATCACAATCATTTTTTAAAGATTTTATTTATTTATTCATGAGAATACACAGAGAGGAGAGAGAGAGAGAGGCAGAGACACAGGCAGAGGGAGAAGCAGGCCCCATGCAGGGAGCCCGACATGGGACTCGATCCCAGGTCTCCAGGATCACACCCTGGGCTGAAGGCTGCGCTAAACTGCTGAACCACTTGGGCTGCCCTATCACAATCATTATTATTACTATTCACTACTAGTATTATTCTTTTAGCAACGTTCTAATGAAGCCAAAGTAAAGTTCTTGTTCTATTGACTAGCAGACTGAAACTATATATTCCTGAGAAAATAAAAAGTATTGCAAGTGATCATTAATGGCTCTGCTAGAAGTTGCCTAAGTCATTTTTTAATCCAGCTTTCTCCATTTCTGTGTCTTTCTCACCCTGCCTCTCAGTACCAGATGCAAACACACACACACACACACACACACACACACACTCCACAACACATGATGGGAGTCTGTGGGAGACATCTCCACAATAATCCTCTCAAAACTCAACAAATTAAAAGCACATTTAGAACATGACTTACTGTCTGCAGAAAGATATTTTTTCCTGAAAAATCAAGAATTGCATGGCCTAGAAACAAAGCTTGAATGGTTATCAAAGAATCTTGTTGCCTAAACAATGATATTAGCAAATCCTGAAAATATTTTATTTGATTAAAAGAAAGTTATTTCACATGACCTTAGAAAAAGGAAAGCTTGAGTACTAGATCTGCTCAGGGTGTAATGATTGCTTCCCAAAGAAGAGAGACACCAAATCTGGTGGATTTTATCTCACAGGTCCCTATAAGAATGAGCCCTACAGGAAGCAGGTACTTCTAGATCATACCCTGGCTGAAAGATTTTTTTAAAGATTTTTCACATCTTTACTTTAGTGATGTAATCTGATTGCTGATGTGGATTCCCAAGTGCTATAGAAGTAGACATAAATATATTTGTTCATGGGAAGAACAGGCTTCCATAAAATTAATACCTAGACATTCTCATTGGTTCTTCAGGTTTTTTTTTTTTTTTTGGATTTAATTGGAATGAATCAATCTCTGAGAAAATTATCAACTCCTAATACACTGCAGTTGCAGGATGTGCAAAATATAGCATCAGAATGAGCAGTGTGAACTCAAGAATTGAAGTTATAGCATACCTGCAAAATAGGCATAATCATAAAAGAGCTCATAGTACTAAAAAGTCATCCATTTCCATTCTTTTATTAGTTGCTTTAATTCATGTCACTGAAGCGTTGATCTATTCTTTTTTAAGAGAAATTTTAAAGAGAAAGAATCTTATTCTACTATAGGCAAGTCATAAGGTATACAGAAAGAAGTTATGTCTTCCTAAAACATAACTTAATTATCTTACTGAAACCTAAAACAGTATTTTTTTTTTTTGCTTAAAATGTAGGAACTATCTCTTCTAATGATTGAAATAATAAACCATTGCTTTCTATCTGCCATTTGTAATTTTCTACCTAGAAATCTCCAGAGAATTAACTGAAAAGATTTAGAACTAATAAGTGAGGTCAGTTAGCCAACATACAATTATCAGTGGTTTTCCTATATACTAGCAATGACTGATTAAAATTCTACTTTAAAATATTCCAGTTACTATATCAACAGAAACCTAATAATACTTGAGTATGTGTCAAAAAAATTGTGCAAAACCTATTTGAATAAATCTATAACATTTTACTGTAGAAACCAAAAGGAAAATCCCTTACTTTTCTTCTCTTATTGCAATGTTAAGACCTTGAGTAGAATATACCCTAGTAGAATTAAAAGCAAGAACTTTATTTGCCCACGTTCTTTAATGGAATGGCTATTAATGTGCAACTGTTAAATGTAATCACATTTGACTTAGGCTTTTGGTAGATGACCAGTTAAAGACTTTTCTGTTTTCTTATACTGTAAATATAATGTGTATACTCATGAAGAACTGTCTTTGCATTCCTAAGATAAACTTTACTAATTAATTCTTGTTCACAATATAGTATTATAATTTTTATTGCAATTTTGGATTCAACTTGATAATATTTCAACTAGAATCTTTAAACCTATATTTATAGGAGATCTTGGCCTAGTGTTTTCTTATATTTTTCCATTTTTATTATCAATCTATAGTTGCGATATTTGGATTAGATTGTATTTAGAGAATATATTATGAAACTTTCCACTTATTAATTTTCTGGAATAATTTATATAACATGGGAATTATCTATTTCTTGAAAACTTAATTGAAATGGGCCATTTTGGGACTAGATATTAACTGTCATTTATAATTATTTTATCCTATATTTGGATTATCTTCTAATTTAATTTTGGTAATTGAGAGATAATCATGCATTAAATTTATGTTTTACAATTATTGTTATAAATTTTACATTTATTGTTATAAATTTATATCTAGTCTTGTCCTATCATTAAAAATCTCTTCCACTCATTTTTCCACGGCAACTGGTTCCAGGCGCACTTGGGAACGCCGAAGAATGGAAAAGAACCGACTTGCTAGAATGTGGTTCAGCTCCAAAGACCTTAAAGTTTGGAGGATGAGATAAGACCTGTCTCTATGAACTAGGCATTACCGCGGTGCTCCGGCATCTCTTCTCTAAGCCTGAGGAATCCAACTGACCTCCACAGTGAATACAGGTTGACTTGATGGTGATCCATTCATCTATTTACAGCTCTGTGCCCAACATGGGGCCGAAACTCAGGACCTCAAGATCAAGAGTTGGGTGCCCAACTGAGCCAGCCAGGCATCCTTTGCTTTATTTCTTCTGGGTACTCCCTTGATCTGTCCAGGGTTGAGCTCTCCAAAAGCAACATTAAGGATGGAGCAGCTTGTTTCCTGTATGCTACCCCAAAGTCTCCAGAGTTAACAGGTCCTGTTACCTATAACCTGCTTGTTTGCTGAAAGGTCCAGTACCTTGTGTGGGACTCAAGAATGATTTGAGGAACCCTAAGCCATTTTTCTGTTCAGCTCCAGTCTGAGGTCTAAAGAAAGAAGGATCCCTGGGTGGCGCAGCGGTTTAGCGCCTGCCTTTGGCCCAGGGAGTGATCCTGGAGACCTGGGATCGAATCCCACGTCGGTGCATGGAGCCTGCTTCTCCCTCTGCCTATGTCTCTGCCTCTCTCTCTCTCTCTCTCTCTGTGTGTGTGACTATCATAAATAAATAAAAATTTAAAAAAAAAATCTCTTCCAGAAGTAACATTTTCCCACCTTCTTGGCAAGCTTGTTTATTTTGTCAGTCTTTAAGAACTTGCTTTTGATTTTTTACAGATTCTTTTGTTGATTCAATTTCATTAATTTTTAACAATTTTATAGTTGTTAATTCCTTCTTTCTACACTATTTTTTTTCCTGCATTGGTCATATTACACAGGTTTGGATATATGTGTATCTCAATGTCTTTCATTTTACAATAATTTATAATTTAAGTTTACTGCCCTTTAACAGGTGATATTTAAGTAATATTTTAAATTTTCAAATGAATAAATTTGGACGGTGAGTTTGGGAGGGTTTTAAAAAAATTAAATTTTATTGCATGATTTTCAAAGAATAATTTTATATTATCTAGCCCCTTCCTCTAGTTATTTCAGTTATTTCCTCTCTCTATATATATCCCCAAGCAGATGGCAATTTCTTCACACATGTGGTCTATATTTCCCTCAACAATAAACAAACAAAAAAGCAAATGAGGGGTGGATGAATAGCTAGTGTTTAATATACATCTAGTCATTGATATCCATCAAGGAATACCTAAATAATTTAACAGAGTGGGTATATGATATAGTTCTGCTCACATATCATTGGGAACTGGATTCTGAAACTGTTGCTTCCAAGTAGGAGTGCAACAAGGGATACAGCTCACACAGATTATTTTGTGAGGAGATTGAAGTTAGCCCCACCAGCTGGGGGAGATGGGCCTGGTGCCCAACAAAGGTGACTGCTCAAGAGACATAAGCAGGCTAGAATGATTATCATTTTCTCATATTTGTGGACATACATAGACAGAGTTTCTAATTTGGGGAATAAAGGGGTTAACAAGCTAGTTGATACAGGATTCTACACTAGTGGATTGGGTATATTGAAATGTTTCCTTAGGTAAAAACTGGCCACTGCTAAAACAAAATTACAAATTGTGCATAAGTAAGAAAAATGTAGAAGTAGGTATTCTAAGTACATGACTACTTTCTGATGGCACTTTTGGAAAAGTATCATTTAGCATACCACGGCTATAATTTACAACAATCAACTCCTGATTAGCCCCAGTGATCCAAAATAGGAGGTAACCCCAAATCACTTTGAAATGCACTCATTTTTTCTTATATTCCTTTCAATATGTATCATATTTCACCTCAAATGAAAACTAAATGCATTCCTTGAACATTAAATGTTAAGCAATAGTAGGAGATCGCACAAATGGACACCTGATAATAGAAGAATATTGATCTGGAATTAAACATTCATAATTGATTTTCAGAAAACAGATAACTTATATGTAGATAATTAACTGCTTGAAAGAATGGTTAAATATACTATTAGGAGAAAGGCTAAATTATTATCGTGTGATCTTTAGAAAATACTAGTGCTAGGGTGAGACCATTAGGATCCTAGTTGTAGTCAGTTCATCTATGAAAACTGGGAAAGTTATATCCCCCCTTGAAGGGTCAAGCTTGTTGTAAGGATAAAGCAAAATAATGTGTAGAACCCTTTTACAGGTTCCAGCAGATGTGTAGTATAACACAATTTCTTTATTTTAAGACTATTATTGGTAGGTGGTACATTTAATCCGGGGCAATGATAGGCTTGTGCTTTGAGGTAATTCTGCAGATGCTGTGAGAGGTCTTTTAAAAAATTTTGTATGTATTTTGTTTACCTTTTAACCTTTATATTCCCACTGCTTAATGCAGTTTAACTAAAATATTACAGGCTCTCATAATATATTAGCAAAATGATTGAATAGAGAAATTAATGAATTAATTGCTCTATAAGTTTGGATTTTAAATTCTATTTATTGTTATAGCAATTTAATATCAGTCTACACGAATTAATGACAGTTCAAATGAGAGATGAGAAAACAAATTAATGACAACTCAAATGAGATATGGGAAAAATTGTTTTGCAGGCTTACAGCACTTCCACAATCAAAATGCAATAATATTACATCAGCATAACTGGCTTGGTTTTTTGGAACACTGTGGAAAATATCCAAGATTCTACTTGCCAAAAAATATTTTTGCTAAACTGTATGCTTATAAAAAACTAAAATTCATGTTGAAATATCTTTTAATACATATTTCTCTTAATATTTATTCAGTTTTAATGTTCCCATCTGTCTTCATGTAACCTACCTTCATACAGATGGGATATAGGCTTTTCGTCTGTGCTCTATTACTCTATAAATATTTATAATGCTGTTCAAGCAACAATTAAATGTTTAAAGCCTGATAGCTGTCCCTGAAGAAAGTGCCTCCAAAAGTTCTTAATGATTTTTGTAAAAATGTATCATAGATAATTTTAAATTTATAATTAATTCTTAATGTTTTTGATAATTTTGTATGAGTTTTAAAGGCAAGTGTAAATTTGGTCATAATAATAGACATACAGATAGAAAAAGGAGAAAATATATGTAACAGAATAAAATATTAAAAATCACATTTATTAGAGTATTGAAGATTGGTAAATTATTTTACCTAAAGGGAGGAAATGAGAAGGAAGAAGCATAATCATAAGAATATTTAAGGATTATCCTTTATTATTTATTTATTTATATATTTTTTATTTTTAAAGATTTTATTTATTTATTCATGAGTTCATGAGAGACACACACACAGAGAGGCAGAGACACATGCAGAGAGAGAAGCAGGCTCCCTGTAGGGAGCCCGATGTGGGACTCCATCCTGGGTCTCCAGGATCACACCCTGGGCTGAAGGTGGCGCTAAACTGCTAGGCCACCGGGGCTGCCCAAGGATTATCCTTTAATAATTTTGGAAAAATTTACAAATCCCTGTTCATCTCTATAGTTTACATCAAGTATTGAAACAGCTACCTAAAAGCTAGATAAAGCAACTTTGAAGATGAAATTAGGATAAGTTTGAAGATGAAATTAGGATAAGTTATTAATAAAGGCCATCTAGAGAGAAAAAAAACACTAAATATCTTTGGAAACATCAATACACGCATGTTGACTTCTTCAAATATAAATGGTATTCCAACTGTCAAACTGAATGTGTTCAAGTTAAATTTTTAGAACGATATGGCTGAAAGGAAAGGCACGGATGCATGGTGCCGTGATTCATTCTACCTAACTGTGCAATGTGGATTTGAAAAATAATAAAGCTAGAAAAGAGACTTTTTTAAAAAGCAAAAATATAAAGCAGTTATTTTTCACAATAGGGCTAATTAAAATACATAAAAGTTAAGATAAATAAAGGATAGCAAAAGACAAATCTTTGAAAATGAGATAACTAGAGTAAATACAGGTGACTGGCCTCTAATTTTCCAACAGAATGGAAGTAAGTAATAAGGGAGTTAAGATGGGTAGAATTTCACTAGAGTGAGTATGCTTGTCGAATAAGAAAAAAAAAACATTTTGTTTTTTTACTGGAAAACAGTATCATTTGTGAATAACTGTTAAAATCTTACATTTTCCAAATCGGCCATGAAATGTGATATAAGAGCTGCTTCGTGCATTGAAAAGAAAGTGGAAAGTCATTTAAATATACAAGCATTAGAATTCCTTAACCTCATTGGAATAAGACAGAAATAGTTTCTGTCTGATTTATTTTTCATTTTTATCTTTTTACTTAAATATGTTTTGTCACCATGATGAAACTTTAATTTTTTTTTATATTTGTTTACGGTCTTAATTGTGATCTGATGACAGATATATTTGTTTTGTTCAAAATTAAAACAAAGATATCTGTTAAGATTGATCTACAAAGCTACAAAGCGTAATTTAAGTTCAAGGAACATAGTTCCCCCCGCCCCAAAAGATTTTCAACTTTCTTTAGAAGTGATATCCTCACTTGAAAAGTATCACATTATGTTCTAAATAACGCAATATTCTCAGTTAATGATCTAACGCAGTCATTGATTTTGAATTTCCTTGGAGGACTGGTAATATTAAAATGTACATCAAATGAATAACTCAAGATTTATAATAAAATGTAAGTTTATCTAGGTACTGTGACTGGAAACTAAGTAGTATTTCGTCCCTGAGAGAAAAGAAGTAATATAATAGTAAGAAACAGATTGTTGTAATTGACAGTTTCCCACAGAACACACACACACACACACACACACACGTTCTAGTTCCAATGTGGGTATTTGAAACCAAAGGACCTTGTAAATTTGTCGATGACCACAGATGGTGTTAAATGAATGTAGACGAATTGAAGGCAAAGCAAACTCATTTCCTAGTAACATTATTTTTAATCTCTATCATTATCAGTTGATTAATATTATTTACTTATTAATAAACATAAACTAGCTTTGAAATCAAGTTAGAATGAGAGAAAACTACCTATGATGAGGCAGTAAGTTAAATTGAGGGTTAAAGGAAAAAAATAACCCCACCTTAGCACAGCAGTCACTGTTCTTTGGCCACAGATGTTCTGCCTTTTAAATATTCATGCAGTTTGTACTTGGGAGGGCTGGTGGTGCTATTCATGGATGCTTTTACTTATTTCCAAGTTTGGATAATTTGATCTGTATAACTATTTTATTTCTCATGAATACATTGGCACAACACAACATCCAGTCCAGTTTCAAAGAAATGGAAAAAATTATTTGTGGAAGTTTTCTTTCTTTTTTTCCTTTACTTTGATGAATGATTTTTTTTTTTTTTGCTCTGAAATATTTTCAGACATAAGTATTTAAATAGACTTTGAATTTTTAGTATTTCATACATACACAAAATTAACAAATTTGCTTTAGCCTAGTACTAAAAAATACTTATTTTTAAATTAGTATAGATTTTTAAAAAAGATTTTATTTATTTATTCATGAGAGACACGGGAGGGCGGGGGCAGAAACACAGGCAGAGGGAGAAGCAGGCTCCATGCAGGGAGCCTGACGTGGGACTCGATCCCAGGACACCAGGATCAGGCCTTGGGCTGAAGGCAGTGCTAAACCACTGAGCCACCCGGGCTGCCCTAAATTAGTATAAATTAGAAGCAGACTTCATAATGTAATATTATGCAGGTCTAAAAACAAATAGTATGGCAAATTAAGGATGGTTGCAAACTCTTTCACACTCTTCTCACTGAAGAGTCAGGACTCTATCCTCTCCTCTTGAATCGGGTCTAGCCTGTGACTGATTTGACCCATAAAGAAGAAGTGATCAACTGCCAGTTACTGGTTCGGCCTCTGAGAAAACTGGGTTTTCAACTTTGTTTTGGAACTCTGCATTGCAATCTAGAAAGTAGGATTAGGCTGAGACTCCTGAACTTCAGGGAATCCCAAGAAAGCCATGTGGAGGGAGGGCCCTTGCAGAGAGAGGTCATGAGGTGAGAGGAGGAAGAGAAAGAGAGAAGACCGCAAAGGAAGAGAGAGGATGAGGGAGAGGAGATAATGAGGAGAGGATGATGCAAGGCCAGCCCCCAGGTGTTCCAGCCCCAGTCCCTAGCCTATTTTCTATTCTCTCAGCTGAGGGTCCAGAAACTGAAGCAGAGATGGGCTCCCCTGCTGTGTCTGGTTCAAATTCCAGCTCCGCAGATGCATGGGCTATCACACTTAAACACGGTTATTTTTAAAGTCACCGCAGTTTGGGAGCAGTTTGTTATGCAGTAATGGGTAACTGGACAAGTAGACTGAACATGAATCTGCACTTTATAGTCTCTCATTTTATATGACTAGTTCATTGATCCCATTTTTTTCCACTAGATTTGCTTATGGTATTTTGAAGATTCCATGATAATATAAAAAAATTTACTCAACTTAAACGTCCCAATTATCTGATTCTTTGGAAGGATTTATGAATTTTTAGCCTAAAATGACAGGTTAAATTAGTCAAAACAAATATATTATTATTATATATTATATTCCTTTTTAATCCCTTTTTATCAATATATTGATAAACATAAATGCAAAGAAAACAGTTCATCTAGATTCCATATATCATAAGAAATCCTCAGTCCTAACCATAGTATATGAACCTCTGAAATTCAAAGTACTCAGTCTAACAAAGGTTGAGATAGATTACATTTTGTTATTGTTTTACAGCATTTAATACTGCCAGTGGGTTCAAGACACATATTCACTCTCTTTTTTGACATAAGTCAAGAAGATCATTTGGAAGAATGAAATTGTTATTTCTATCACAACAATTAAATTGCATATGCAAGCTCACCTATGAAGGCAACCTAGAAAGAATTAGCCAAACTAACTTCTTTTATTTGCACTCTCATTTCAATTTCTTCACCATAGTGAGTTTAGGAGGACCTATCCTACAAATCAGAAGATAAAAGCTTTTCTACGTTTTAAATGGGGATTTCTAAATCTGTTACAGTTTCAACAGGATCTTCTATATTTACTGATACACTGAGTGACCTTACTGATTAAAGCACTGGATCGGAATGCAGAGACACAAAGCCATCCTTCTGTGACTCACAGGACAGATGACCTTCAGCATGTTATAACATTACTGAGCCACAGCATAATAAGACGAAAAAATGAACATAAAAAACTCAGCTCCATCCACTGCACATATTTGTTGTGATGGACCAAGTAAGAGTGTATATGAAAGTGTTTCCTAAACTGTAATGTCCTTTTCAAATGTAAGATAGAAGGATTATTGTTGCTGTTAATGTTATTAAATAGGTGCCCATGTAGTTTCTGGAAATATCTGTCACTTAGAATAAAATAAGTTTAATAATGAACTATATTCTGAGTTAATGGATGGAAATTGCATTGGTTAATTAATCACTCAGAACCACAGACACTTTCATTTTTTTAATTCAATGTCAAGAAAGTTAGTAAGTCAGCCAAGTGCCCAGGTGATTGATGCCTTAGGTGATGAGGTACGCAGTTGAGATCTACATGTGAGAATAACACTAATGTCTACAGGTTTCTTCAAATGACAGATCCTCTCTTAGAATCAGTTACTTGAAAAAAAAAAAAGAGTCAGTTACTTGGGCCTCAAGTCAGTTAGTTACATCTGAGGACATGACCAGTGACTAGTTAATGTTGCCTTCACTGGTACAATGACACCAATCTGAGATTTAAAACTGTGATTTGTAATAATCTTTGAATGTGACATGTTTCAGGAGCTGAGAGGGACTCTATGTCTTCCAGCTACATCCATTTATTTGCTATGTTGTTGTTGGACAGCAACAAAATACCTTCATTACTATGCTAACCAAAAATTGAACAAAGTCTACACACGGTCTTTTTGCTAAAATAGAAAGTTGCTAAACACGCTAAGTTAAAAACTGTTATGATGCATAATTCACTAAATAGGAAGAAAATTACCAAGGAGTTGTTTATGATAGCAGTTGTAATGACTAGACACATTCAGGCATAGCTAAATTAGGACAGAAGGATTTCATCCATCTACCTGCTGTGATTTACCCATGAAATCACAAGAATCAAGGGACATATGGAAATAATGATTGCACTGATTGTCTTCCTTAAATGTCCTTGTGTGAAATAGAAGGATCAAACACAGGTTCTGGGAGCAATTTGCCTTTGCCAACTGAAACTTGGCCAAAAACAATTAATTTATATTGCATTCAACCGTGAAGAACTGCAGAATATTTCCTCAGCTAAAACTTTACATTTTCTCATTATAGACTTATGATTTTCTATTACTAAAGGTTTAAAGAAGATCCAAATTATAATACTTTCTTCAATCTGTGGAATTGTTGGTCTTTCTGATAGTATTTAAGTCACCAGTTTCTAATTAAAATATATGTATATATATATAGATATATATATAGATATATAGATTGTAAACCTGTCTTTTTAACATATACAAATTGAGACTACAAAATCTCAAGAATCAAAACCTATATGAACTCAGTATATAAAGTTACTAAGAAAGTTAAAACCACTAAAGAAAAACTTTTCAGACATTAAAGCCCTTTACAATAATCAAATTATTTTCTGATTTTTCCATTGAGATACCCAAGTAAATGGACAGATTTCTATTTTTGTTTGTTCCCCTAAAAAATCAGATCAGTATGGATTTTACAAGGTCACTGCAAATACATGATATTAAAACACAGCCAAATTCTGTAGCAACATAAATGTTTTTATGAGCAGCAGGTGTATTCTTTGAAAGACTGTAAAGCTATTAACAGCCCAGTAAGGAGTACATAATAATAGGCTGTTAACTCAGCCTCCCTTACAAGAGTACCAAGGAAGGACATTTGAAACCATTAAGACAAATGCATTTTAAAAAGTGTCCAGTATGAATGCTTTATGAAGAGAGGTTCATTTAAACTTTATGTCATTAAAGTAATGAATGTAGCCTTCTTGATTTGAATATGCCTATCCAAAAGAATTATTTAATTACTCTGAATAAAAATAAAATCATAATTTTGAAACCGAATATGTTCCAGTCATGGTAAGTACTTGAAAAATGAATTCTAAGTTAGATTATTTTTTTTCAAGTTCCAGAATTTGAGGTTTATTCTAACAAAAATTTATAATACTTAATACAAGTGTCTTGCCACCTGAGAGTTTAATAAGCCTGTTTTAATAAATGAATAAGTGATTTCCTAAGATATTTTGTATATTGTTGACATTTCAGTTGCTCACTTTGTAAGAATTATTTGTGATTTAATTTCCATGAGGTCACCTCTAGATATATGATTCGTTTGTTATACTTTATACAGCTGTAAGCTATTTTAGTTCTAAACTATTTCTATAGTTTTACTTATTGCTCCACATACATTTTTCTAATGCTGTGATAGTTTTCCACATTTGAATTCCAGAATTTCATCATATGGGATTCATTGCTTGATTATCTAATATGGTATTTTTATTAGGTCTTTGAACTATTTCCATTTAAAAAAAATAACTAGGATTATAAGGGTGGTACAATCTTTATATAGAATGACCTTTCCAAAAAAAAAAAAAAAAGCCAAAGTAGTTTTGGTTTTATTAGTTTTTTGGAACTATTTTCCTCCATAGAATTAAAAAAAAAACAAGGCTGTCAAAATGTTTCTGGTTATAGTTTATTCGTGAGGCATAGAATATTTGGTGATGCTCAGTGAGCTATAACTACTTTGTTGGATTTTTAGCAGTTTGAAAAAGATATACATAATAAAGTATTTTATTTGATTTAACTATAAAAACATGTCATATTTAAAATTTAATAAAAATAGAACAAAATACTTACTTTTATTTTTCCTTCCTATAAGCTCTTGCTTCAAATTTGTGCTTTATTGAAATAATTCTACACATCGGAATAGAAATTTTTTTTAGAATAGCAATTATTTAATAAAAATATTGGGAGTAATTTCCTATGGCAATGAGTATTATTTTTCCATAGCCCTCATTCTGAAAATAAAGGAAAAAATTCAGAGGAAAAAGGATACATGTATCATTTTAAATAACACTTTCTAACTGTAAATGTATGAATAAAATAAACATTTATGTTTTTATAATTTCTACACTTGGCAGCAATAAAGTTTGGCTTAAAATAGCATTTCCCAAAGGGTTTTCCATGAACATTATTTCCAAAGAATATATGTTGTGAAGGTAAATTTTTTTTCAAGTTGTATGATTGTGTAAGTTTGGGCCTTCTGGTGAGCAGATTACAAATCATTCCAACATTATTTCAAAATGAAGTTGAAACTGAAGACATTTATGGACAGAAATACAAGCGTGGGTAAAATGGGAAAGACATCATGTAGACAAGGAAAGCTTTCAGAATACAATGCACAATGCAAGTCTGATTCCTCTGGAAAAAAGAGGTGAAGAAACAGGACTGGGTAGAAAATGTGTCAGATGGCAGTGCAACTCTGAAAATTGCGACCAGGCATTCGGGAGCCCTAGAGAGAACAGTGTGTGTTAGAAGAGGTCTGCACTTGTCAAGAAAGGCCTGATTGTAGGACGAGAAGCCAGGAGGAATGAGGCTTTGATAAGAATGCCTAGTGGATCCTAAAGGTGCAGCAGCTTCTCTGACAGTAAGAGAATCCTGTTTTTGAACTCCCCTTGCAGCAGCTTGAATATGATCTCGTGAGAGGAGATCTACGTTGTACACTTTCCATAACCATCACTGAGGTCAAATTACTTTGGAAAACACTAGGCTAAATACTTGGTTGCAGGTTTTCCCTGAGCATTATTTAATATGCCCACGTGATCTGCTGAACTCCAGAGCTGGAAACTACGTGCTACATATTCCAAATTGATTTGACCATGCAACCCCTGGTGATAAAAACATCCACTGAGACTAGCTCTACAGTACACACTTTGGGAAACATTAGTATAAGATATACTAAATTAAGAGAAATTCTGAGATACCACGAGTCATATTATACAAACTATTTTCTATTGCAATGGTATAATTAACTTAGGCCTCTGTGCTCCTTCCCTATCCAACCCTCCACGTCTTTCACAGAGGTCTTTGCTAGTGAGAATTTTGTGTTGAGCATATCCTTGCTTAAAAAGCAGGTATTATCACATCTGCATGAGTGCATAAATGGCACATTATTTAGTTTTGAATTTCTTTGAGATTTCTACAAATACTGTTATACTGTATATAGTCTTCTGAGACTGCATTATGTTTCTAAGTATATCATATTGGGACATTACACTGCTGGTACTCTTCTACATTGTGGTCAAGCACATTTATACAGAGTATTCATTCATTTTCAATAATATGCATTACTCATGGCCCACCTATAATTTAGTCACTTTCTTGATGAAATTGATTTTTTTAAACAATGTTTCCTTAAACAAGAAAGGGGAACCCCCTTGTACTGTTGGTGGGAATGCAAACTGGTGTAGTCACTCTGGAGAACAGTATGGAGGTGCCTCAAAAAGTTAAAAATAGAGCTACCCTACCATCCAGCAATTGCACTACTAGGTACTTAGTCAAAAAATACAAAAATACTAATTTGAAGGGATACATGAACCCTGAAGTTTATAGCAGCATTGTCTACAGTAGCCAAATCATGGAAACAGCCCAAATGTTCATTGAATGATGAGTGGATAAAGAAGATATGGTGTATACACACACACACACACACACACACACACACACCCCTACATATAATACTGGGTGTTGTATGGAATTGTTGAATCACTTGATTGTACACTGGAAACTAATATTACATTGTATATCAACTAACTGGAATTTAAATAAAAACCTAAAAAAACCAACCAACCAAAAAAATGCTTCCTTAAACATTCTGGGATATTGTTTTAATCACACATATAAGATTTTTACAGTATATACAGGATGAAATTGCTGAATCATTGGATATGAAAATGTAGAAATTTATAAAATGACTTCCCCAAATGATTTATTAATTTACACCCATTCTACATAATCTACAATTTTTAAAATATCAGATTTCTTAATTTTGTCAATCTACTGTGTATAAAATGCTATCTCATTGTGGTTTCAATTTACATTTTCCTTATTATTAATTAAATTGAGCATGTTTTTTATGTAGGTTGAGTTTTTTTTTTTTTTTTACTCAAAATACCCATCTTATTAATTTATTTTCAAGTTTTATAGGTTGATATGTTTTCTTAGGCTGTACTTTTGCTTATAGTTTTATCGGATTTCTTTATGTAATTTTTAAAAAATAGGCTCCATGCTCAGTATGGTGGCCAATGCAGGTCCTGAACTCTTGACTCTGAGATCAAGACCTGAGTTCAAATCAAGAGTCCCTCACTTAACCGACTGAGCCACCTAGGTGCCCCTTTATGTATTTCAGATAACAATCCCTTTGCTAGTTATCTATATGGTGTATATTTTCTACTTTGGGCTTATCTTTTTACAATCTTAATAGAATATTTTGAAAGATTAATTTTTATAAGTGGTTTGTTATATGAATTCAGTTTCTTTTTTTCTTTTTTCTTTCAATACAGATTGCCTAGCATCATATGATGAATAAGCCATTCTTTTCCTAATGATATGCAGTGACGCCTCTGTCACGTGCTTAAGGTCCATACATGTGTAAGTCTAGGTTCTGTTAGGATATACTCATCATAGTGTCTCACTCTATAGCATCATCACTTAGCATTAATGACTAAACTTGAGAGTAGGCCTTCATATCTGTTAAGTCTTATAATCCTGACTTATTTTCATCAGAAATGTCTTGCTCATTTATGGTCTCTCTCGTTTTTTGTTTGTTTGTTTTTTTTTTTTAATTTTTATTTATTCATGATAGGCACACAGTGAGAGAGAGAGAGGCAGAGACACAGGCAGAGGGAGAAGCAGGCTCCATGCACCGGGAGCCTGACGTGGGATTCGATCCCGGATCTCCAGGATCGCACCCTGGGCCAAAGGCAGGCGCCAAACCGCTGTGCCACCCAGGGATCCCTGTTTTGTTAAGTAAGCTCCATGTCTAGCTTGATGCCTAACATGGGTCTCAGACTCACCACCCTTAGATTAAGACCTGAGCTGAAATCAAAAGTCAGACACTCAACTGACTGAGCCACTCAGGTGTCCCTCATTAGTCCTCCTTTATTTTCATTGCCACATTAATTTGCGAGTCAGTTTGTCAATTTCCACAAAAAGAAATGAGAGTTTTTGTTAGAATTGGATTGAGTCTGAAAAATGACCTCTCTATGACAGTCTCACTGATCCATGAATGCAGACTCTCCATTTGCTTGAGTGTTTTAAAATGTCTTTCTATAAACGTTTACAATTGTTTTGCATATATTGAGATATACTTTAGATTTATTCCCAAATACTTCACAGATGATGTTGCTATTAAAATATAATTCATTTGAAAATTATGTTTGCAGTTTGCTGCTGGTATATAGAAACACAACTGAATTTTTATAGCCAGCCACCTAGATAGAGTCTAATTATTTAAACAACTTGTGTATAAACTGGGTGAAAATTCCTATGTAGAAAATCACATAATTTGAGATAATGTGAGTTTTCCATTTACGACTCATGATTGATTATATTATTTATTTTATTTCATTGAAATGGCTAGAACCTATAATATTTAGTAGAAACAATGATAAAAGGTATTTTCATATAGTTCCTGTTTTTAGGAGATTTACTTAAATATCTCCTCACTAAGAAGGATACGTTCAATTTTAATTACCTTAAGAAGTTATCTTAGTCCCTAGTTTTCTAAGAATTACACTCAAGAATAGGTATTAGATATTAAATGCCTTTTCTGCATCTATTGAGAACTTCCTCCTTTAATCTGCTAATATAACTTATATTTATAAATTATTTTTTGCTAAAATGCTCATGCATTCTTGAAATAAATCTTTTTTTGTTTGTTTCCTTTTTTTTTTTTATAATCTGCTTGACTAGTTGGCTAGTATTTAGAATTTTGTAATTACGTTTCTGAGATTTGCTTCTAATGATTTCTCCTGCAGTTCTCTCTGTTAGGGTTACTCTGGTCATACAGAAAGCATTTCACAGAATTCCCTTTTTGTTCTTTTCTTAGGAAGTGTTTGCATATGTTTGGAATAATGTATTCCTTGAAAGTTTAGTAAAATAGCTTCTAAAACTATTTAAACAGAAGCTCTGAATTTTAAATCCATTTTATCCACTGATTCAAATTATTATTTAAATAACTATTATACTTATTAAGTAATTAGTTGAATAACTATTCAAGTTATTGACATCTTCAATTATATTTAGTAAATAGTACTTTTATGCAACTTTTGTTTAGCTTATACAAGTTTTCACATTTATTTGTATAAAGTTGATCTTGGTAAACTGATTATCCCTTCAATCCCTATAATATTCATTTTATCTCTACTATTATTCATATTAGTTTTAAGTTTCTTGTATCTTTTACTCTGGCCAGTCTATTTCAAGTTTTATATAATTGATTCATCTTTTTAGCTTTTGGTTTTGTTGATCTTCTCTTCTATACCTTTTTGCTGGCATTTTCCTAGTTATTTTTTCCTTCTTTCCACTTTCCCTGGGTTTATTCCTTTTTTTTTTCTGCTAAATTCATAAGTAGAATACTTAGTTCATTAACTTTGGGAATATATTATTTTATAACATGGAAACTTGTTATGCATTTCCATTTCTGGACTGCTTATACTGCATGGCAAGCTTTATACTATGTAATATTTTCATTATCATTCCATTAGAAGTACATTAATTTCTTTAATGATTTTTCTTTGATCCATAAATGCTATTTTTACCCAATATTTGAGTTTTCTTCTCAAAATATTACTACTTTATTATACATGTAAAGTTTGTTAAGATTTATGTGTATATTTACTATTTAATTTATTCACTTTTAGCTTCTTATATTCTTTTTAAAAGTTTTATTTATTTATTCATGAGAGACACAGAGAGAGAGAGAGAGTAAGAGAGAGAGAGAGAGAGAGAGAGGCAGAGACACAGGCGGAGGGAGAAGCAGACTCCCTGCAGGGAGCCCAATGGGGGACTCAATCCCGGGACCCCAGGATCCCACCCTGGGCCGAAGGCGGCGCTAAACTGCTGAGCCACCCAAGGATCCCTTATATTCTCCTTTCGGAATAATTTTCCTTCTTACTGAAGCCATTCTTTAGGCGTTCCTTCACGGTAGGTCTTTTGATGACAAACTCTTTCTGTTTATCTCTCAATGTCTTTATTTTACCCTTGTTCATAGATGATTCTGGGTTGACAAATGATCTCTATCAAAAATTTGAAGGTAATATTCTTCAGTCTTCTGCTTTCTGCTTCTGTGTTAAGAAGTCTGTTTAATTCTGTCATTCCTTTGTCAACAGGATGACAAATAAGTCTAACTAATTTAAAAATTGTCCCTTTTGTCTATTTCTTTATACTCTGCAGTCCTACTAAAAAGTTTCTAGACATGAGTTATTTTTCCTATTTTAAACATGTTATACTTTGTGCATTCATGGTTCTAGAAAATTCATAGTCGTTATTCATGTAAGTATTGCATGCTTTCCATTCCTCTTGTTTTTTTTTTCTTAGAATCCAGTTCAGTGTATATTAGATTTTGTTACTCTATTTTTCATATCTCTTTATTCCTCTTTTATAAAATTTGTTTTAATTTGTCTCTTTGGGCTGAGTTCCAGGTAACATTTCAGATACACCTTCAAGTTTACTAAACATCTTCTTTTATCATAAATGAATACATGCTTAATCTATCAGATGAGTTTTTTCTTACAATAATCACATATTTTCATTTTATAAGTTCATTTTCCCCCTAATCTGCCTATTCTTTTCATATCTCTCTCTCATTTTCATGATCACACTTGCTATTTTTTTTTAACATTCTATATATAACCATTCTATGTATGGTTTGGTTTGACATATTTAGTCCATGGGATTCTAAATCTGTTGCTGTTTCTGATGACTTATTCATGTCTTTTTGCTTTTTCTTGTGCTTGGTGTTCTTTGATTACGATATTATTGCCTCATCATAATCTGTGGTACCACTGAGTCTTACATTTTCTCCAGAGAGCATTTACTTGTATGTCTGTGAGTAGCAGGAGGCTGCTGATAATTTGGTACCACTTCAGTTTTCCTCCAGCAACTTGGCTCAGCGCAGGAAACCCAGGCTCAGTTCCCCCTCCTAGCTGGGGGCCTAATACTCTGATTTTTATAATGGTGCCTTCAGAATACTGAGAAATCTGCTCTCTGAGAAAGCCCATCATATCAGACTGATAGTGTGTTTCTCCTCTACACTAAGACTATGATTATTATTATTTTGGACAGGCAAAAACAAATACTTAAGATTCTCCTTTAGCTTTTGTGAGATCAAAATAACTATCAAGAATGTGCTTTATATATACCTATTTATTTTTCCAAAGAAAAGCCTCTAGGAATACATAGTTGGCCATCATTCTAGAAAACAATAAGCCACTTTCTATCAAGGCTAAGTGACATAGAGCCTTTTTTTGATAAAATCCTGAAAAACATAGGAGAAAAAAAAGTGGAAATTTAGGAGGAACAAATCATTCATTCATGCAATCATCTATTTCTTTTTTTACTGAATTGTTACATTATATCTGGCCACGTACTAAATGCTAGAGATGCAAAGCTGCATCAGACATCAGATATGATTTCAACACAACTCACAATCTGCCACATGGAGTCAAGCATGGTCACAGCTTTTGGAACTTGCAATTCCCTTTTGTCCCTACAAAGTCTTCTTTACTTAGTAACTGACATATATGTTTAAAATAAAATAAAATTACAATGGAAGATATATGGGAACTATAATTGTTTTTTTTGGAACTATAATTGTTTTAAGATACACATGTGATCATAGATCTACATTTCCTGAAATGTTTTGAAACAATGTAATATTTTGCTTGGATTCATCCCAAACTAAATATTTTGGGAAATAAAATTTATGAATCAAATGCATTATGATGATTGCAAACATCTTAAAGAAAGACATTTATAAACACCTTTCTTCACTTGGGCATGAAGGGAAAATAAGTGGATGAGAGATATAAAATTAATTAATTTCTGGAATGATGGATTGGGTAAAAATAATTGAAAGTTTAAATGGGATTAATGAAAGACATAAAGATATTCTATAATCGTGAAAGGCATGAAATTTCTAATGACAGCTAATTATATCTTAAGCATATTTAGCCAAATATAATAAAGCACTACTTAAAATATTCAATATCATCCTTAGCCTGAATCTACATTGCTAAACAGTGCCACATGTCAATATTTGATAGCTATTTGTTGAGTGAGGGAAGGAAGGAAGCGAAGAAGGAAGGAGAAGCAGGTGGAGGGGGACGGGGACTTGCATTGCTTCTGTACTGTTGCAGCCTCTCTCCTCTTCCCCCCTTACTGTATTCAAGCCTAGTAAACTGTCTCTTCCTTGAATTTGACAACTTCCTTGGGTTTCTTTTCTGTCTTGGGTTTTCACAAAAGTATTCTCTTTCCTAGAATGCTTTTGTCCTCCCATTTTGCCACAACTGCTAATATTAAGTGTCTCCCTGTTGTGGGCCAGTACCTAAGCCAAAAATGAAAATGTTTTATCTCTTTAATTATTTAAAGTTATATCCACAAGGGACTTTTATTACAGAAATTCACTTAATTCTAAACTCTAATATAACTTTAAACTGCAAAAGAGTCTTAGATTTAATGATCAGAGTACAGCGTGGTGTGAAGGAAGGGATTCTGGATTTTCTGGAAGGGAAAAACATGTAGCTCAGGGGCATTAAATATATTTTAGTTTCTTCTTTCCATTCCTGTCTTTGTTCTTCCCTTTGTCCTATATTAAAAAAATATTAATACAAGGTAAAGTGTTCATTTGTAAGAATAAAAAGGAGTAGATATTTTAGATATCTGTATTCTGCAGATTACAATACTTGGGCCAAAAGTTGGGTTCAAAAGTTCTGGCAATTAAATAGCATTGAGAAATATATTTTATTTTTTGACAATACTATATGACACTAAAGTTACCAAATTTGTTTTTTTCCTCAAATATCACTCAAGTAGCAAAATATGAGTGCTTTTAAAAATAAAGACTATTGGAATCCCTGGGTGGCGCAGCGGTTTAGCGCCTGCCTTTGGCCCAGGGCGCGATCCTGGAGACCCGGGATCGAATCCCACATCGGGCTCCCGGTGCATGGAGCCTGCTTCTCCCTCTGCCTGTGTCTCTGCCTCTCTCTCTCTCTCTCTCTGTGTGACTATCATAAATAAAAAAATAAAGACTATTGAATAAATCAGTAGACAATAATGTCAACCAACATTGTTTTGAAGGCAGAACATGGGTTTATATATTGCACTGCAGACACTGTGTTTTGCTTTGTTTTTTATATATTTTTATTGGAGTTCTATTTGCCAACATATAGCATATCACCCAGTGCTCATCCTGTCAAGTGCCCCCCTCAATGCCCATCACCCAGTCACCTCATTCCCCCGCCAACCTCCCTTCCACCACCCCTTGTTCGTTTCCCAGAGTTAGGAGTCTTTCATGTTCTATCACCATCTCTGATATTTCCCACTCATTTTCTCTCCTTTCCCCTTTATTCCCTTTTACTATTTTTTATATTCCCCAAATGAATGAGGCCATGTAATGTTTGTTCTTCTCCGATTGACTTATTTCACTCAGCATAATACCCTCCAGGTCCATCCACGTCGAAGCAAATGGTGAGTATTGTCGTTTCTAATGGCTGAGGAATATTCCATTGTATACATAGACCACAGCTTCTTTATCCATTCATCTTTCGATGGACACCGAGGCTCTTTCCACAGTTTGGCTATTGTGGACATTGCTGCTATAAACATCGGGGTGCAGGTGTCCTGCCGTTTCACTGCATCTGTATCTTTGGGGTAAATCCCCAACAGTGCAATTGCTGGGTTGTAGGGCAGGTCTATTTTTAACTCTTTGAGGAACCTCCACACAGTTTTCCAAAGTGGCTGCACCAGTTCACATTCTCACCAACAGTGCAAGAGGGTTCCCCTTTCTCCACATCCTCTCCAATATCTGTTGTTTCCTGTCTTGTTAATTTTCACCATTCTCACTGGTGTGAGGTGGGATCTCATTGTGGTTTTGATTTGTATTTCCCTGATGGCCAGTGATGCGGAGCATTTTCTCATGTGCTTGTTGGCCATGTCTATGTCTTCTTTGGAGGAATGTCTGTTCGTGTCTTCTGCCCATTTCATGATTGGATTGTTTGTTCCTTGGGTGTTAAGTTTAATAAGTTCTTTATAGATCTTGCATACTAGCCTTTATCAGATAGGTCACTTGCAAATACCTTCTCCCATTCTGTACATTGTCTTTTAGTTTTTTGGACTGTTTCTTTTGCTGTGCAGAAGCTTTTTATCTTGATGAAGCCCCAATAGTTCATTTTTGCTTTTGTTTCCCTTGCCTTCATAGATGTATCTTGCAGGAAGTTGCTGTGGCCAAATTCAAAAAGGGTGTTGCCTGTGTTCTCCTCTAGGATTTTGATGGATTCTTGTCTCACATTTAGATCTTTTAACCATTTTGAGTTTATCTTTGTGTATGGTGTAAGTGAATGGTCTAGTTTCATTCTTCTGCATGTGGCTGTCCAATTTACCCAGCACCATTTATTGAAGAGACTGTCCTTTTTCCAGTGGATAGTCTTTCCTGCTTTGTCGAATATTAGTTGACCATGGAGTTGAGAGCCCATTTCTGGGTTCTCTATTCTGTTCCATTGATCTATGTGTCTGTTTTTGTGCCAGGACCACACTGTCTTGATGATCACAGCCTTGTAGTACAACTTGACATGTGGCATTGTGATGCCCCCCGGCTCTGTTTTCTTTTTCAACATTCCCCTAGCTATTCGAGGTCTTGTCTGATTCTACAGAAATCTTAAGATTATTTCTTCCATCTCTGTGAAGAAAGTCCATGGTATTTTGATAGGGATTGCATTGAATGTGTAAATTACCCTGGGTATCATGGATATTTTCATAATATTAATTCTGCCAATCCATGAGCATGGAATATTTTTCCATCTTTTTGTGTCTTCCTCAATTTCTTTCAGAAGTATTCTGTTGTTTTTAGGGTATATAGATCCTTTACCTCTTTGGTTAGGTTTATTCCTAGGGCTCTTATGCTTTTGGGTACAATTGTAAATGGGATTGATTCCTTAATTTCTCTTTCTTCAGTCTCACTGTTAGGGTATAGAAATGCCACTGAATTCTGCACATTGATTTTGTATCCTGCCATATTGCTGATTTGCTGTATGAGTTCTAGCAATCTTGGGGTGGAGTCTTTTGGGTTTTCTATGTACAGTATTATGTCATCACACTGCAGACACTTTGTTTTCAGTTATCTAATTTAACAAGGGATAGCGACCAGAGAATGTGAATATGTTTTAAAGTGTCTTTTTGTGGTCCACTACAAAGGAACACCTTAAATGAATTTCCTACAAGTCCCAATCTTATTCAATCCAAAGACCACTTCCTAAATAAATTCATCTAGTAAAACAAACAAATACTTCCTGCTATAGCCTTTGTGGAAGAACATAGTAGGATTCTGTAATTAAAAGATGTATATGATCAAGTTGGTGATCATTACAGATGAACAAGTTTGAGTTTCTTGGCTCTTTCACAAAGTCATATCCTGACCTCACATGTATCATGCCTGGGGTATATTCCATATCATTTTCTACAATTTGTCTATTTCAAATTGTGCCTTCAGCTTTATTTTCTTCTTGAAATTTTTATAAACTTCAAGGTGTCAAGGAATGGATAAGACAGAGTCACAACACACTGGTCACATCGGGGGACTCATTAATACTGGATGATGGTCATAGGACACCCTGGGCTGACACTGAGGGAAGTAGAATGTGACTAGTTAAAAACAAAGGAGTTGATAAACACTGACACACAAACCCAGGTTTTCCTTAGATTACAGATAACTACTCCTTATGACTATTTTAACCATTTTTTTTCTGTGACTTTTCAATTACATCATCACACATTGTTTGCTTCACTTTATGAGAACTGATGTTCGTACGACAAACGGTGCTAATTGGAGAGGATTCTGAGTCACCTTTTTAGAGTAAAGCCACCTGGATTACTGCTTTTCCCAGAGTGACTCTTCTGTTCTGCAAGAAAGACAATCAGGACATGCTCTCCAGGCCATTTTAATATGAAATACAAAAGCTTAGAGATCCCCTGTAAATAATTGAAGGCAACCATTAGGAGTAGAGCCAACCATTCTCTTAATGGAGAGGTCATGAGGGACAATAGGCAGAGAACCTCTCTGAAAAAGTCCAAGGAACATTTGGTGGTTTATAATTGATTTTTCTGGGCAGATTTCCTTTTTTTCAAATAGTAATTATATCAGTGTCATTAATAATGGCTGTTGCAAGGGGCCTTGCTTTATTCTCCAAGGAAAAAATTATATCTGGTCAGAGAAGCCTCATAATTATTTCTACTCATTTGAAGCAGATAACAGACTTAGGTTTTTTCCCCCTCATTTGAGAATCTAAGACACTTAAGCCTTCCCCTGAGGAATCAGGATAATAATAGCAGAGCCGGGAAATGAAGCAGCTTACTACACATCGCTTACTATGCGGGAATAAGCTAAAAGAGTTTTGCTGTAATAGTTTAACTCCCAGAGCACTTTTGTAGTAATTATTTTTTTTCTCTAAATTTTAGAGGTCTGATGCATTTCTTGAGGATGTTAAGTATCTTTCTAAATTAAGAAAGTATGGCATTTTCTCACAATTTCTTTGGAAAAAGATGTACTGATTAACAATTAGAAAAGATTAGCCAAATATCAGAGTTTAGAGGATTGTTTGAAGCAGAGAAATGCCTCAGTTTTCAGCCTTGCCTTTATTAAGACACTTATTTGACTATACTGGGTAATACATATCTAGATATAAATTTCTTGGGAAATGACCTTTCTTGATTTACTTTTATATTTACACACACACACACACACACACACACACACACACGTACAAACACATAGATTCCTGTAATTCTTTTGCCTAGGCTTTTCTATACTATGAATTGAACTATTAATCTTTCTGTGGCCCTTATAAAACTATATGGCACAGGACTTGAAATATTTTTTGATATTTTAATTAATACTGATGGGGGAAAAGTTCAAATATTTTATTATATCTAATGACCTGAGAAGTCACTGTGTTGGTTCATAAAATCAAGTTTAGAGATCTCTTTCATAAATTAAATTTTTAATTATTCACAAAATATTAATTACTTTCTTATATATCTTTACTACCCAGGAGTATTTATATAGTGAGAGAAGACTATTGTTTCTTAGGGCAGCTTTATTCTTTTGTAAGGCAGGGGATTTGTGCTTTCATGGGATCTGGTCTACATGAACTATCAGAAATTGTTAAGGTCTTACAAGAGTCAAAGCAACATAAGTCCTTAATTATAGCTGAATGTAAAGCTGAAGGTATAAGTTGTTCTGCTTAAGCTTCATCATGAGGCTTATGCAGAGGATAAATAAAAAATCTTGGAAATGTAGTTAGGTTTTTTATTTTACTTTTATTTTAGAGAAAGAAAAATAACTACACGGGCTATTTAAATGACACAACTGAGTTATTTGAAAAAAAGAGATCTGTTCTATGTACGAAGCTATTGTATATTGAATTTTGGACAGCATATAGTGCAATATTCTAAGAAAATTCTAAAAAATGAAATGGCCATATCATTGAACTATCCAGAATATGTTTTAAAGCCATGGGTATTTCAGAATAGTTATATAGCATTTCCTCACAGACAATTTTCTGTTGAAGCCAAATTAAAGCACCAGAGTTCCCTCCAAGAAGACGTATAGTGGCCAACTTCTAAGATTGACCGATCCCCTTCCTTCTAGTATTTATACCATAATGCAATCCCAGGATTGGTCTGTTTGACCGGTAGAATATGACAGAGAAGACAGTAACTGCTAAGATTAGGTTATAAAAGATTTGTATTCTTTTTTATTTGTGACCAAGCCCACTTGATGGGAAGATGAAGTTTCCTCTCACAAAACCGAACTTGAAAAAAGGATCCCTAGCCTCAGTTTCACTGACTGCAGCCCAAAATAGCTTGACTACAACCTCATGGAAGACCTTGGGCCAGAACAGGCAGCAGAGCCACTCTTGGATTTCTGATTCTTGGATACTTTGTGAGATAACACACATTCATTATTTCAAGCTGCTAAGTGTTTGGGTAATTTGTTATACAGTAACAGAAAACTAATACAATTGATCTTTAGATGAGGTTAATGTTCAGTATCCATCCCAATAAGGGTAGCCTATTTAGTAGCATCTTAAAGTGGGGGTGTTTTCTAAGAAGAGACAATATAAATTATCAGAAAAGAGCTGGCCATGCATTCAGGATACCTGTATTGTGGTCTTGGCCAATGTCACGGGAGCCACAATCATTCTGGGTCTAGCATGCTAATATACATCAGAGTTAGATTAAATTTGCCCTATTGACCATGCATATTTTTAAATTCTATAATTCTAAGAAGATGATTTTCACACTTTCAGTTTGGAAATCCCTTTGCAAATGAACTCTTTTTACCACAATATTGCTTACTTTTTGATATATGTCTATTTTCCTAAGTGATTAATAAATAGAGAAGACTGCTTTTGCAAGGATGGTAGCGAGGGAAAGAGACTGTTTGGCTGTGATGTATCCTCTGCATTACCTACTTTGGCCTTTATGGAGTAAGAAGAAAGACAAGGAAGAAATGAGAACCATGAGGGAAGACATGAAAAGGTGGGCACAATAAAATAATTTACCCCAATGAGATAGTAATGGAATAATAAAATCTGCCAAAATAAGCAGAACTTTATGCTTAAAGAATTGTCCTCATATGTAAAAAATTTACCTTAACCAGAAGAGCAAAAATCCTATATCAAAGCTAAATATAGCTTATGTTGTCATCAATATATTTAATATATATTGGGAAAGCACAATAATAATAAAACTATTTTTCTATGTGTATGGCCATATTACTGTACATTTATATGTAATTTGTAAGAAATTTTTTTGTTTCTTATTTAATGTTAAATGTTTTACAGTTCAAAACTATGTAAATTCACGTTAAGAAATTTATTTTGAGATTTCCAAATTAAAATGTTATCATATGCTTATATTAAAACTTCTTCAGTGACAATACAATAATATGGGATAGCATGAACTGGTTAACATTAATGTGGATGGTATTTTTTAAGTGTAGGAACTGGTTCTGCTCTGTAGTTTACTACATAGTGTATTAGTTACCCTCTTTATACCTGTTTGGCTTATTACCATATCATCTATAGAATAGAATAATCCTTTTGGTGCAGTTTGGATAAGATGTCATTCTGTTTGGATGGCAAAAATGTAAAGCACCTTAGAGCAGGGACTGAAACCATATAAAACCCAAACTGGTACCAATATTTTAACTAATGCCAATGTTAGTAGGTTATGCTACTATACATAATAAGGTTGAATGCTTGTTCTTTCTGAGTAGTAAGATTGTTTATAATTTAAAAGTATCATTTAATCTATTCCTAATAATAGCTTATTTGTTGTTACCATTTGTCTCCCAGCAGATGAGGAAATTCAAGTTTAGGGAAAAATAATAATTGCTATGGTCATACAGTTAATTAGTGTCAAAGCCTGAATTCTAACGCAGGTGTGTCAAAAACCACTATGGGTAGATAGAGCATTGTATCCTTTGATTGTCAAGAGCTGAAAGGGAGTTTTATTTTTCTTTTAAAAATATTTTATTTCTTTATTTGATAGAAAGAGCACAAGCAGGGAGAGCAGTAGACGGAGAGGGAGAAGCAGACTCCCCACTGAGCAGGGAGCCCCATGCAGGACCTGATTCCAGGACTCAGAGATCCTGACCTAAGCCAAAGGCAGATGCTTAACTGACTGAGCCATCTAGCACCCTGGGAGCTTTAAAATAATAATTTAAGGCCATTTTCAATTTGACTGAGGGAAATTGAAGAGTTTAAGGGCTTACCCAAGGTCTACAACTAGTTAGAGGCAGAGTTGTAGTAGAAATACTCAGTTCAGTTTCATTTCAATTGCTTTATGATTTTAAATTATAGTGCATTTTTGCTTTTGTGAGTCAAATATTTTATGTCACAAATATCAGGATTAATTGACCAAAGAGACACCAAAATTAAATAAGGAATAGAAGAAAAATTAGATAAACAATAGTCTAGTCACTTTTAATGTTTTATCAATATCTAAATATACTTTTATTACAGTTTCTTACTAAGTTGCCAATTGGCTAAAACCTAAGTTGTACTCATGAAGTAGGTAGGTATTTGTCATTAGCTAGCAGCTAATAAACAGGTCATAAAATGAGTTAATATAGGTAGTGCATTCAGTAAATGTAAGTACTATTTTTATTTTTTTAATAATCCAGTTTAGTTATTAACACCAAGACTTTGTTCTCTACCTTAGTCAAGATTGGAAAAGCAGTTTCAAAGATCAGAAATGTACAAACATTTTAGCTTTCAACTCTTTTTGATTTTTCTAATTTATCCAACAGAAATCAAATGTGGGTCTTGCAGTAAATAAGGGCTGGTTTTCTAACTCTAGGAAAACAAACAAATCTTGAATGTTAGACTTACCCTCTGGCAATAAAAAAAAAATCTGCAAATCAAGTCAGGCAGCAGAGGCACAGAGCAGCTCACATATTTCTTACAGAAAATTTTTATAAAATGGTTGAATTTTCCATATAATATTACAATCTTTTGAAACCTACAGAGCCTAAAAAAATGATGCTTAAAAATACACAGTTTGAAAACACATGCATGCCTTTCACAAAAGTATTCATTGAAGTGAGCTATTGTTAGGGAGAAAACCCTACCAAATTCCTGACTGGCACCAAGAAAAGTTGCTATTCTTTACCCTCTGTATGGTACATATTTTCCTCTAGTAGCATTTCCTAAATAAATCCCTCAAGGAAAATGGGGCCAAACAATGAACTCTGTAAACTACCATCCCATCTTTTATAGGAAATGTCTCAAGATAACTTGATTTTTCACATAATTACAGGTTTCAAAATCCTCAGAAGAAATAAATGCATCTATTCAACATAGATTTTCTTATATAAAGTTCTGGATGAAAGAGAGTAGCAGTAGAGTATCAGAAGAAAAAGGATAAATTTATGAATTGGTAATTATGTTTGTACTTCTAGCTCCACACTGTAATTGTTTAAAGAACAGGCAAAAATATGGTTGTATTTTTAACTGCATTTAAAATAAGCAAATCTTACATTCTTCCCCAGGGAATATGATTCAGTCAACATTTTAATAAGGCCAGTGATCAAGGAAAAACTTGTTAAGTATTAGATAACACAATATAATTGCAGCTCTTAGCTTGAAATTTATATTAGGTAATCAGGCAAGATTTACCTACAGGCATTATATAACAGTATTTACTCTTTCATCATTTTAGGATGGAAAGTTAGATGTCTGACTTGTATATTTAACTTTCAAGAGTAGTAACATTATATTTACATTTTCCACTAATGGAAGAGTAGTTCTTTGAAAGCTGAATGAAATATGAATTCAAGGCGACATTACATTAGAAAAATTGGTGTCAGTCAGTGAGATTTTTGTCTGATTTTCATCAAACCATATCAAAAATTTAGAGGAAGTTTGAATTTGTGTCCTTGTTATTCCCCAGAAAGAATTTTCTGAAGGAATGAAAAGATAATAGAAAAATACTAATTTTGCATACTCCAAGACTATGCTGATTCTTGGTAGACATTAGACCAAATATTTTACCCAGAATAGTTGCTAGTATTCCTTCTCACTACCTCCCCTCCACACTCAAAGGGACATTTGTGATCCTCTGATAATTTGATATTATGGTGGGTTCTATAACCTCTACCCAAGCCATATATTATACCGCATTATTTCTTCTCTCTTAACAATAACTTTTAAGAGGAGGTAGAAATTTATGTAATTAATCATTTTAAAATAGCCATGTTTTTTTCTTAGAAATGCAAAAACTTAGTTGTAAAATATAGAGATTGTTGAAGAGATTGGGTGATTTTTTTTTCATCTTTAAGGTTTTGACATACATTTCTGTAATTTTAAAAAATATTTCATATTTTTCTTGGAGGCATCGAATCTCTCATTCTTCCATTACTCTTACTTGCTTATCTACTATCACCTAGCAAGACAAGACACGATAAAAATAATAAGCTTATGCAGTCATGGGATTTCTGAATTGGAAAACAACTTACTTTACCCTAACCTCATCAAAAAAGAAAGGGAGTTCAGGAAAGTGAGGAGGAAGCAGTTTAAGAAAAGGACAACCAGAATGTCAAAGCAACTGACTCTGATGTTAGGACGTGAAATTGAATTGAAATGTTGTGGGACTAAGAGCTGATTGAAATATAATACAGCAAGTTGACAGAAGCGTGGTTAATGAATGTGCAGCCTTATCTGGTCCTACATAGAACATCAGGGCTGGGGTTGCACTTCTGGCAACTGTATTTCACCAAAAAAAAAAAAAAAAAAAAAAAAAAATATCTAAGGCCCTTTGAGTAAGATGGAGGGAGTATTGCTTTATTGTTCTTGGAAACAGAATGTAAATTTTGACACTCATTATGTTTATAACCTTCATTTAAGTCTATAGATTGAGGTGTATTATGAAGTTTTGAATGAAGTATAGACTGCTTAGTTCTCCCCACTTAATTTTTTCCTTTTTTTGAATGTACCAAGCCTTTGACATACTAAGCTCAGCTTCTATCATTTCAAATGAATTCATTTTTCCAAAGCAAACAAAAGATAACGATAGTATAACACTTATGAAAATGGAGAGAACTTAAAGCTAGAATAGTTAGCAGACACTTGTAATTTTCACGTGCATGCAGACTCCATGCTTGATGAAAGAGCGTAAATATTCTTTAAATTTCTTTCTATTTTGATGTGTGTAAACCATACAGATGCTGCTTTTGATGCAGTGCTGGCACCAGTCCCAGGTTCGCTATCACGAGAATCTCTGCTCCAGGCACAGTGGGACTCCCTGGGCTCACTCAGCTAGACAGGCTTCTATGCAGTGTGGTGTTTGCTACATAACATGGATATTGGCTATGAAATCTCCATAATGAGTGTTTGTATCAGGAAATTCCCTTGTTGTCCATTTTCTATCAGGTAATGTTGTTTTAATTAGTACCAAATGCTCATATCCAATTTCTCTGTGGTGGACATCGCAACAAACAGGGGTTATGAAAAAGAAAGGAAGAAAAAAGAACCCACAACTTTAGCAGCTCAGGAATTTGCTGATTCCAGTAGAAGCACTCAATTTTATCTGAAACTGATTTGGTCCCTTATTTATTGCATTTTGCTTCAAACTAATATACTAGGCTCTTTTTAAAAAATTTATTTATTCATGAGAGACACAGAGAGAGAGAGAGGCAGAGACACAGGCAGAGGGAGAAGCAGGCTCCATGCAGGGAACCTGAGGTGGGACTCGATCCTGGGTCTCCAGGATCATGCCCTAGACTGAAGGCAGCGCTAAACCGCTGAGCCACCTCGGTTCCCCAAGGTTCTAATATCATACGCATCATACAGCATCTATAGAGGTCTTAGCCTCTAACAATGGTGCAGTGTTTAAGTCCACGAGTATGTTTAGAGGGTTGTGATCATCTTCCCTCTCTCCACACTGGATAAAGTGGAGTAAGGGAGAGTCAGGGCTTCTAGAGACGTACAACTCAAAGCATGGTCCTTGGAGCAGTACTGCTAGCATTCCCAGGGAGCTTGTTTCCAATGTGAATCCTTGTCCCACTCCCCATACCAACAACTCACCTTCAATCAAAAGAACCATAACCTGCAATGCCCTCCTCAATCACACTTTTCTTAGTTCCTATATAATAACCACATTTAGGTTAACACGCAAGTTCACATTTAGATTGCAAAATGTACAAGTTAGAGAAGGCCACCAGGGAAGGAGGCTGCAAAGAATGAAGGTGATATGTTTCTGTGTCTGATGAGTACATTAAGGTAAGAGTAGTATTCATGGGAGTGAAGAGGAAATTCTCTTTTTCCCTTGGGCAAATACCAACGTGAAGGAAATATAACAAAAGAAAATGAGGAATGTATACTGAGCATTTCATAAAAAAAGGAAGATTTTGTTTTCTTTCTTCAGTTGACTATTTCTTCAATAATTTCTTCATGTATTTTTAATCAAATAAAGACACAGATTTACTGATTATATATCTTTAGGGAAAAAGAGCAATATTTATTGAATTGTTATCTGGGAAAAAACTATCTTGAGAAAGTTGAATAAGAGAGGAGAAAGAAAGAGGCTTCTATTAAGTTTGGTATTAAGTATGTGACTTCACAAAGGACATCATGAATGCAAACTTCTCTCAAAAGAGGCTGCCTTAAATCACCCCTGAGAGATGAAAATAACATAATCCAAAGTTTCCTACCATTCTCCTCACCCTTTTTTGTTTTAAATACACTGTTCTCATGACACAAAATTATATAATTGCATACAAAACTAATAGGTACTTCAGGGGTAAACTAGGTGAAATAATGGCAGGATATTAATCCAGTATTTTATGTAGATAATTACTGACCATGTAGATATAAGAAATGCTTCCTTTCTCATGATGAGTCCTCTTGAACAAAAATCTAAAAAGTGCTGACTGTGATAAAAATTAAGAAGAGAACTTTAAGGAAAAGACTTTACCAGTTGCCAGTGTCTTTAAATACTGGATGTAAGAATAATGAACTGTTATGGGGGATTCATGTTTGCAAAATGAGCTACCAGTTGGTAATTAGTGGAGTTGTACAGCACCCTGGTGAAATAGGTATGTTTTATCGCTGCCATTTTACAGATGCAAAATGGGCATTGGAGAGTAATGAAGTGTTTGGCCTCCGGGAGCCCAGAAAATCAGTATCAGCAGAAAGCATTGACTTTTTTGAGACATCCAATTGTGATGTACGTACCAAGGCCAGCATTAACAACCACTTACTGGCTGTGTGATTTTGATGAAGTTACAGACCACCGCTGTACTTTCGTTCCCTCATCTGTAGAATGGGAAGACTAATAGTATTTATCCCAAAGCACTGTTATTTGGATTGAATTATTCAATCCACGAAACACACTTTTAAAAGTACCTAGCATGTAACTAGCCAAATATTGTTGTCCATGAATTATTAACTGTGTGCCTTTTGGAGTGCTGGGGATGTGAAAGGAGAGAGGAAATTCTTGCCCTCCAGGGCTTACATTCTACTTATTAACAGAACATCCTTTTAGCTGATGGAGGTATGTGTATGGGTCTTTGTAATGAATAGGTAGAAACAGGGAGTTCTGGAGGCTTGCTTTCTTTGTGTTTTTTTAAATTGCTGGAGTAATCTCACAGTGGCTGGGTGTCTTTTCTCAATTTCCTAGGAATGAGTTCTGAAGGAGAAGATTTTTACTAACCTCTTCAGAATAGACTGAGAGCAAGCTGTTTCCATGTTAGGCACTGACTGAGCATTGGGTGACAAAGCCAAGCAAGAAATGGCCTCCTCTCTTGAGGGGCTCACAAACTTGTGCAAGAGTCAGACACATACATGAATGAGTCTAATCAAGACTGACTTTGGCTCAGTCGGTCAAGCATCTGACTCTTGGTTTCGGTTTGGGTCCTGATCTCGAGGTTGTGAGATCGACCCCTAGGTCAGGCTCCACACTCGCACGGAGTCTGCTGGAGATTCTCTCTGCCCCTCCTGCTTGTGCTCTTTCTCTCCCAGATAAATAAATACATCTTAAAAAAGAAAAAAAAAAAAAAAAAGACTAACTGGGACGCCTGGGTGGCTCAGTGGTTGAGCGTCTGCCTTTGGCTCAGGGTGTGATCTAGGGACCCGGGATCAAGTCCCACATCAGGCTCCTTGTGATGAGCCAGTTTCTCTCTCTGCCTATGTCTCTGTTTCTATTTCTCATAAATAAATAAAATAAAATCTTTAAAAAAAAAGACTAACTTTGAGAAATACAATAAAAGACCAAGGAAGAGGTGAAAGAGAAGTGCCTAGGGCAGATGACAAAAGGAGACAAAGAATTAAGGATGTGAACAAAAAGGGTAAAGAGAGAAGGGAAGAGTAGAGATGAGGAAAGGGCATGTTTGATATTCAATGGGATTTCTGGTATCTTGTGACTGCAAGAGGCTTTGCCGATTTTTGAGGTGGGGACTGAGGGTGTGGAAGCAGATAATGTCTTAGTTTTGCTTAAATAACTTTCTAGGCCCAAGATGGAGGCTCCTACCTGAAGTGTCACATCAGCAAACCAAATACGACTTCGGTATCCCTGTTGACGTAAACTCTGTTGGGCCAAAAATACAGTATATCCAGTCAGCCAGTCCCCAAACGCCAAGCCAACTCTATACTTCTTTCCTTCCTTCTTGTCCCAAATAAGATTAAATATGTGGCCTCAGTCAATCAGCTATTTTCAATTTTTCTCTTCTCTGTTTATTTTTAACCTATAAAAGCTTCCTGCCTTCTGCCCCATTTTGCAGTTCTCTGAGACCATCCACCTCATGAAGTATTAAATAAAATGTTTGTAACACCTAAATTGTCTTTTATTTTTTTTAACAATTCCCTCATTATGTGGGTTCTGTTTTGTTAGTAAGTAAATATGAAATAGAATTTTTTGGCAACATATTTGACTTTCTTCATTATTGTAATGCTTTTTCATGTTCAAAGTATATTCGCTTGAATTTAAAAAAACGAACACTTTGTGAGTATGAAAAAAGTAACTAAGAATGGGAGGGACGCAAGAGACAATATATAATTAGTTATAATCGACAAACAACATGTTTTCTTCTCCATATCCCTCTCATCACACACAGATAGAAGACAATGTAGAGTCTTAATTTTTATATATAATTATAATGTGAAAAACACTGTTCCCTGTAGTATTTTTTAATGTGTATGTACATTTAATTTCAGTAGACAAAAATGAAAAAACAGGACTAAGAAAGTTAAGATCTGAGCCAAACTCAAATTTTTGAACACTCAGGCCAGGGCCCTTTTCCAATAGTCTACATTCCCCAAGAAAAGGTCACTGGTGACAACAGTATGCTGTTTGACCTCAGGTGTCTGTAGACACTTCACATTCTAAGCAGCTTAACTTCTTTCCTGTTTTACAGAATAATGCTCTTCAGGACAATTTAATAAAATAGCATGAGTTCCTGAAAGAATGATGTAAATTAATGGCTTAAATGTCTGTGGATTAATTATGAGTTAGCAACACAGAGAAACTTCGGTAAAAAATAAATAGAAAGTTTAAAATACCGTAAGTTAAAGACTGAGGCACCAATATTAAAGACTGAAGAGAACATGAAGATTATAAAGAGCTGAGGCTTAATATTCTTTCACAGTTCCAGGACACCTAGTGGCTCAGTGGCTGAGCATCTGCCTTCGGCCCAGGGCATAATCCTGGAGCCCCGGGATCGAGTCCCCCACTGGGTTCCCTGCATGAAGCCTGCTTCTCCCTCTGCCTGTGTTTCTGCTTCTCTCTCTGTGTGTGTCTCTCATGGATAAATAAAATCCTTTAAAAATATATTCTTTCACAGTTCCCTGAGCACAGAAGTACCTTAGCTAATAGTTGGTGCAACCACCCCTATGTATCACCTTTATCTGTTCCTGCTCTCCCGTCTCACCTAGTGTCTATGGTTGTTTTGTTTTGTTTTGTTTTGTTTTGTTTTTTACTGTAAAGGCTTATAACTGGCACTTTCTTTATAGACCTAAATGTGGGTTATGAAAGTCAATACAGAGAACCGGAAGTGCCAATGTTGGTTTTTTTTTTTTTTTTTTCCTGCACATCTCATTAAGATTTGTAGCCAACGATTGCCTGGAGCCAGACTATGGCAGTTCAGTGTCTTTATCTTCACAGAATGAACTCTGATATATAATTTATACTCCGGAGCTCCCTTTGGTCACTCTGAGTTTGACTGGCATTTTTTTCATTCCTGCTTCCTGATTCTTTATCAGTTATCCTGGGAGCTTTCATAATTAATCACTTGCTTACAAAATCCTGTCTCAGGTCTGCTTTTGGGCAACTAGGTCTAAGACAAAAAGCAAATCTATTTTGAATCCATCCACTCACCCACCCATTCATATTTATCTATGCTTGCCACGTCCCCCTCTCTCTCACCTCCATCCAGGTACTTCTGTCCCCCATCCCACTCAGGTGAACAGGCGACATTCAAGACAGCATGGGGCACACTCTGTTCATTCTACACTTCTCTGTATCTGTATAATCATGTATACATATACACACCTGGGGGATATTTATGTTCTAAAATTAGGATGATTTGTACATATATTTCTTTGTATCTTTTCTTACCAAATATTTAGTTTGGTTCCTGATAAAGAAGGAAATTAGCACTTTAAGAGTTGTTCTAGTTATAAGTTTTATAAAAATATTTGCTTAGAAGTAGAAATCATTTTATAGGTGCATATAGGTAAAATGCACAGTTAACAATATGAAGCCATAGTTGGGAAGAGTTTTAATCCTATCAGTCATTTTATGTTCTCTCTGAAAGGCTTCATAGTCTAACATCTTGGATTATTTGTCTATACACTGTGTATTTGTATGAAAAGACAATGTTTTTTATTTAGTTTGTATACAATTCTCATGCTATTGTATACTGGTTCAATGTTATATTATGTGTCAAATATTTTCTTAATTCTTCCTTAAATTAAATGATTTCTAATACTGATTTAGTGTGCTTTTCATCTGGAGGTCTGTTTATAAAATTGACTTTTTCAACCCACTAGAAGAGTTGACACTTTCCTTTCCGTTTTGTAAATGTGAAGTGTGAAACAGGGAGAGTAATTGAGTTTTCTTTGCCACAGGCATGAACTAGGAATCCTTGGATTCCAACTCTATGTTTACTACATGTTTAGTAACTCCATTAGCAGTGGATAATTGCCATTTTCTTACAAAATAGACTCTTTCATAACTATCTATTCTATGATTAAAACATGGAAATTATGTTAATTACCATTTTTCAGAATATTATTGATTTCTGAAATTTCGATTGGATGAATATGGTTCTTTTTTTTAATCTTACAGAATCTGTAAGATTTGTCCTTATGGGAAATTGTAAGTTATCTTCATCGTCAAACATATGAAGTGTAAATGACTATAAAATGAGAATTATTTTCTATGTATAAAATGCAGCCTTCAAAAAACATAGAAGAGTATTCTGATTCTGGAAAGTTGCTTATATATGTGCCCATTGCTTTTTTAAATAATGAGAATTTTTGCATACCTAGAGATCTATTTAAACTAGTAGAAAATATGTATATTTTGTGACAGCATGCTAGAGTTATAACATTTGAAAGGGTAGCTCAACAGGATTTCTGAGCACATGCTGGCCTGGCTAATGTACAGAATCTGTAATCCAATTAAAACTCAGTAAATTTCTCCTTTCTTAGACTATGGAGTTATTCCCGGGAGTTCATGATAATGACAGTTTTCATTGACGACATAATGTGGAAATTATTAGAGTGTCAAAAATAGATACAGCAGGCTACTGAGTTACCTCTCCCTTTTCAAACTTATATTTACTCAGAAGCAATAGAATAGAAGGGAGACTTTTATTTCTGTTCTTGTCCTGTATCTCTTCAAAGGAAATAAAAATTTATTTGTGATGTCCCTTGCATCTGGTATAAAAGAAGTTCCTTCTTACTGTAGCATACAAGTAGAAATTATATATATTTTTTATTTTTAAATTTAATGTTCCCTTTATCAATATTCCAAAGCAGTATTAGCAGAATGAGACATATCAGAATTGCTATGTGGTCTGCTGTGTGTCTATAGTCACAATATCATAATGGTGAGGAAAAAGGGGGAGAGACGGAAAGAGGAATGTGAATACAATAAAGGTAAGGAAGTATATAACTTGGGAAAATATTGTAGTTGAGAATAATTTTAGATGACAAAAATGAAAATTAAGATTAAGTTGATTTATTCACCAGATTTATCTTGATAGATTCTTTAAAAAGTGAAACAGCCGAACTAAATAAAGAAAATTTTTAATCCATCAGCTATTTCCACTTATCCTTTAAATCATCCTTTCCAAATTATAGTGAACTATACCTTTAAACTCATTAGCAAACAGTATGTGTTACACAAACTGTTTCTAGGTTATAGCAATTCCATTTTACCACGTCTTCCAAATGAATTCAAAAACAATGTTATGTCAACTAAACTGTATGTTGAAGGAGTTACTACATCTTAGTATATTAAAAAAATCCCTATAGTAAGTCATGACAGAAATGAACATCTTGTGTCTTCTACTTTATAATCTGATGTAAAACAAATTAATTAAGAAAGTATAAGCATAATAGTAAATTAGAGGGTTTTCAAAGACATAGTAGGTATGAGGTTAGGTCAAAGAACAGATTTTAAAGTAAAATAATATAACAACATGCTCAATATATACATATATACACATATATGTATATGTAGTTTTTTAGGAAGCTCCAAATAAGACCTACTTTCTCATAGTACTTGATCTCGTAGTCCAGAATGGCTCCATTGGAAAAAGCAGGTGCTTGCCATGATAGGGCAATGCTATTTTGGGATGCCCAGTCCTTCCTTACCACACCTATCAGGGAAGGTGCTGAAAGGAAAGAAAATAACTAAGAATTAATTGGCAGGAATCATTCTCCATAATCCTTTCTTTAATATTTTGTCTTCCAAGGAAAACAGAACTCTTGTTGAAGAGGACAGCAATTATTGATGTCAGATTAAAAAGAAAGCCCTAGGATCTACTCTATTTAATCCAAATAGAGTATTAAAATATATTTAGAAACATTACTAGGGAACAGGAAAACTCAAATAGCCCAGGAATGAGAGCCAGAACTCCTCATCATAGTCTTTGTTAGAGGAGGACATTTCCCTATAAACTGGCTTTGATTTAGGCTATGACATGAAGTATAATACACTTGGATCATATATATATATATTATCAAATTTAAGTCTGCTATAGAAAAATACTCTGCAATTACAAGATCATTTATAGGCTTTTCTTTCTCCTCAAGACTTGGTACTTTATAAAGTCTTAGTACTTTATAAATGTTTATGTCACAAACTTCTTAACTATAAATTATTGCATATCAACAGGAGAATTATTTCTTCTGCATGATTTCTGTGACAGTTGAATAAAATTGTAACAATTAATTTCTGAAGTTTATTTTCAGAATCATGTCCTCCCCCCCCCCTTTATAACATTGTTTTAACAACCCAATCCTAACCTAATTTTTTAAAGGTTATTTATTTATTTATTCATGACAGACACACACACACACACACACACACAGAGGCAGAGACACAGACAGGGAGAGGAAGAAGCAGGCTCCCCTTAGGGAGCCCAAAGCAGGACTCCATTCCTGAACTCCAGGATCATGCCCAATCAAGCAGAGCCCAATTGCTGAGCCTTTCAGGCATCCCTCCTAACCTAAACTTGCATTAAATTTCTGAAATTGCCCTTGCATGTATATATCATACATTCTTTCCTCTAATAAAATAGTCATTTTAAAGTATTCTAATTTTTAAAAACAGTATGTTTTTACATAGAAGTTAAAATTCATTCATAAAAAGAGAAATATAAATGAAATATACTGAGGTTCCATTTCTTACCAAACAGATTGGCAAAAATCCAAAAATTTGACACCAATCTCTGTTGACTAGGCTATGGGGAAAAGCTCTTTAATACATTGTCAGTGGGAATTAAATGGTACAACTTTTATGAAGGGAAATTCAACAATTTAAGGCAAATTATATGTTCATTTACACTTGGGCTTTTTGGAATCTATCCCAAAGATACAATGAACAAACATAAAGTGACATATTTACAAGACTACTCACTGAGGTTTATTTGTAAATATTGGGAACAATTTAACTGTCCATCAAAAAGGGACTGATTGAAAAACTATTCTACATCCACCAGAGAACTATGACCATAAATACTATAATGAAGTTTTTTTCAGGATATAAAGTAAGGTGGGAAAAATGTATAAAAAGCAATGTAAGGCTAAACCCAAGAATAATAAAAAAATGATAACACTGGATACCCTCAGGGGTGGGAGACAATAGGATGGAAACTATAAGGTTAGAAGATAAAAGTCTCCAAATCTGCCTTCCCTTGAAGATTTACTTTGGAACCCTATAAATGGTTAAAAGCTTAAAAAGCAAATTAACATTCAAAGAATTGAATCTATGTGTTTATGTTGAAGGTTAAAGCAAATGAATAATTATTTTTATGTTATTGAGGAGTAGGTCAGTTTGTTTTTCCTATGGGAAATGGAAATACAGATGTCAGACCAAGGAAGGTACATAAAAACTCTGTAATGCTAAACTCATAGTGTCTTTCCAACTAATTCCCAGAAATCTATTCAAATGAACCAATTGGAAGTGAGAATAGAACTTGAAAAACTGATTCTCTATGATTAAGTTTCTAAGAAAGACTCCAGTATATTTTTTTTCTGAATGCTGCCTTTGTTTTTTAAGGATAAAGTGTATCTTAAACTTTTGAAAATGACAAGTCTGATTCTCCTAAGGAAATGACTATTCTAGAAATTATATTTAGAACTCTTTCTAGCTGTTCAATGAAAGCATTATTGTTGCACTACAATATATCCTAAATAATGAGTGATAATTACTAAATATTTCTAAAAATGGAAGTTTGTGCTACAACCTAAAACAGAAATGGATAGCATGTTTCTTTGGTGTTGAGTTTAAGAAGTTCTTTATAGATCTTGGAAACTAGCCCTTTATCTGATATGTCATTTGCAAATATCTTCTCCCATTCTGTAGGTTGTCTTTGAGTTTTGTTGACTGTATCCTTTGCTGTGCAAAAGCTTCTTACCTTGATGAAGTCCCAATAGTTCATTTTTGCTTTTGTTTCTTTTGCCTTCGTGGATGTATCTTGCAAGAAGTTACTATGGCCGAGTTCAAAAAGGGTGTTGCCTGTGTTCTTCTCTAGGATTTTGATGGAATCTTGTCTCACATTTAGATCTTTCATCCATTCAAAGTTTATCTTTGTGTATGGTGAAAGAGAGTGGTCTAGTTTCATTCTTCTGCATGTGGATGTCCAATTTTCCCAGCACCATTTATTGAAGAGACTGTCTTTCTTCCAATGGATAGTCTTTCCTCCTTTATCGAATATTAGTTGCCCATAAAGTTCAGGGTCCACTTCTGGATTCTCTATTCTGTTCCACTGATCTATGTGTCTGTTTTTGTGCCAGTACCACACTGTCTTGATGACCACAGCTTTGTAGTACAACCTGAAATCTGGCATTGTGATGTCCCCAGATATGGTTTTCTTTTTTAAAATTCCCCTGGCTATTCGGGGTCTTTTCTGATTCCACACAAATCTTAAAATAATTTGTTCTAACTCTCTGAAGAAAGTCCATGGTATTTTGATAGGGATTGCATTAAATGTGTATATTGCCCTGGGTAACATTGACATTTTCACAATATTAATTCTGCCAATCCATGAGCATGGAATATTTTTTCCATCTCTTTGTGTCTTCCTCAATTTCTTTCAGAAGTGTTCTACAGAGGAAGACATAGACATGGCCAACATGCACATGAGAAAATGCTCTGCATCACTTGCCATCAGGGAAATACAAATCAAAACCACAATGAGATACCACCTCACACCAGTGAGAATGGGGAAAATTAACAAGGCAGGAAACAACAAATGTTGGAGAGGATGTGGAGAAAAGGGAACCCTCATACATTGTTGGTGGGAATGTGAACTGGTGCAGCCACTCTGGAAAACTGTGTGGAGGTTCCTCAATCAGTTAAAAATAGACCTGCCCTACGACCCAGCAATTGCACTGTTGGGGATTTACCCCAAAGATACAAATGCAATGAAACGCCGGGACACCTGCACCCCGATGTTTCTAGCAGCAATGGCCACGATAGCCAAACTGTGGAAGGAGCCTCGGTGTCCATCGAAAGATGAATGGATAAAGAAGATGTGGTTTATGTATACAATGGAATATTACTCAGCTATTAGAAATGACAAATACCCACCATTTGCTTCAACGTGGATGGAACTGGAGGGTATTATGCTGAGTGAAGTAAGCCAGTCGGAGAAGGACAAACATTATATGTTCTCATTCATTTGGGGAATATAAATAATAGTGAAAGGGAATATAAGGGAAGGGGGAAGAAATGTGTGGGAAATATCAGAAAGGGAGACAGAACGTAAAGACTGCTAACTCTGGGAAACGAACTAGGGGTGGTGGAAGGGGAGGAGGGCGGGGGGTGGGAGTGAATGGGTGACGGGCACTGAGGGTTATTCTGTATGTTAGTAAATTGAACACCAATAAAAAATAAATTAAAAAAAAAGAAATAAAAAAAAAAGAAATGGATAGCATGGTGAGTATGAAAGAAGGCTCAGATAATTTACTATTTACATTGAGTCATATTCATTACTAATAAGCTACCATTAATAAATTTATTCCTGTTGGAAATTGCATTAATGTTTTTGAATTGTAATATAATAATGTATTAAATGAGCTTTATAGAAAAATTATAACTTTAAGGTCAATTATACAAATTAGAAATTGACTTAAATATATCAGTTCATTACAAATTTTTTTTTCATTACAAATTTTGAAAATCTTTTTTTCATGTATACAATCTTATGGTTAATTTTCAGTTTAATGTACAATGTCATAAGTACTAATACTACCAGTATACTACATTTTGCCACATAATTATTTAGCACTCAAGGTCAAATGGTATAATCTTTGCAAACTGATAATAAATTCAATTACGGCAGCATATTAGAATGACTATTGATTTATACATAGGTACTATCTTTTCTATTTCCAATTCTCTACTGGTTAATTAAAAGTAAAGGTACATCACCTAGATTTTATGAGTCCTTTCCTATACTTCCATAAAATAGAAATAATGAAAATCTATTCCCTAACTACTCTGGGAAGTACTATTTACTATACCATTCTCTAACTAATCTAGTTATAGAGTCTTCACTTATAGATGGACTTCAGGGTGGAAGAACTATATAAACTCTAAAATTTTTTCACTTTTGCACACCCCTTTCATATGTAAATATCCATATTTTATATAGTCATAAAATATACATAATTTTAGATAATTATATTTTTAACCTTATATTCAAAATCCTGTTTCATATTTTTATGTTGTCTCCATAATTATTACTTTAATGGATAAAATATTCAATTATGTTTATACTTTATCAGATCATCCCCCTAATGTTGAAGTTTCCAATATTATCCTGTTTGAGTTCTCACACTTTATGCACACATTTTTTATTTTGTTCAATTATTTTACAGAGAAAAGTGCTTTATGTAATTTGGATTTTCTGAGCCATACTGTGTATTAATATATTGCTTTTGGAAGGAGCTGCACAATATACATTAGGCACACATTTTAAACAGTTAATGAGTTAAAGCACAGGATGTGGGAAACAATTTATAGGTCAATATACACCCCAAATGCTGCATTTTCTATTTTCTGAGAAGGCTAGCATCATATGGAATTTTATTTTAAAATATGGCTTTAATACATGAAACCTCAAAAATTTGTTTTGAATATATTTAATAAATATTTTTGAATATATTTAATAAATTTGTTTTTTTAATAACCCGAGTTTATGTAACATCTGAATTTGACATATTGTGACAACACAGTAGTACCAACAAAATTAAAGGGGAAAACACATTTATTCCTCCACATGAGGAAAACTAATTTTGGAACACCAAGGGCAACTATTGATTTTTACTTCTGATTCTAAAAAGTCAGAGAAGGAAATAGGGAAATAATATCTTCTGGATTCTGACAGATCAGAGACTAACTGAAAAACTTGAAGGCTCAAGCAATGTTTCCTGAGTACAGAATTGTGTATTCAGTATAGTTTTCAGTAGAATTGTATTTCTGATATACCTCCTTTCTTAAGCCTTCAAAACCTTAGCTTTGACCTTCAAAATAAATGATTATTGAATAGATTACCACAGTTTTGAAAATGGTTTTAATACAAACCTTTCTGATTACTACATTTTCTGAATCTCAAGTAGTTTACCAAGAACTACGTGGCAAAAGAAGAAAAGTACATAGTGGAGTTAGTGAACAAAGGAGATTTTATTCACATTACAATGAGTGGTATTTTCTAATGCTTGCATGGAAATATCTGAAAGAACAGTAAATTATTCTAGTTAATTATATTGCTTCGAATTAAGATTCAATTGTGTATGTGGTTAGGTGAAAAAGAGAGATAGAGGGAGAGCAAGAGCACACTCCTACGCACATATGTTTGTGACACTGAAAATCCTAAAAGTGAATCTTAGGACGAAGATAGACCTTGTAAGTCATTCCATACATTTTTTTCAGCAATCTAGAAAATCTCTCAACGTGTCCTTGTTAGCTGATTATCCACTTCTTGCTTCAATGGTTGCTGTAAAGAGTATACTACTTCATAAGGCCACCTATTTCCTTTGGAAAATCTCTAATTGCTAAAATATTCTTCCATAGAGTCATTGTTTTCTTCTTGTAACTTCAACCTAGGCCTGGTTCTTAAAGTTTAGCATTAACAGAATTAAGTCTTCACTTTTGCTCATCTATTATACTCTTTCTTCTCTTTTTTTTTCTCTCTCTTCTTCCTATCCCCTTTCCTTCCCTTTTCCTTCCTTCCTCTCTTCCTTCTTCATGTCCTTTTTTTAAGCGCTTTTCATTCTCTTTTTAAAAATTATTTTCCTTTCTTTTCTTCCCTGTGCTCCTTCTCAGAGAGATGTGTGTGCTTGTGTATGTGTGTATGTGAGTGTGTGCGTTAGGGAAAATATAGTCAATGGCATCACGAAATGTAAACAAAGAACAATAACATAATGAGTAAATGATATACACCAGAAGGTGCAAATCAGGACAGACTTTTAAGACTGATTTTCCCTTTTCCTTTGCTAATGAACTGATGGGTTTAGTTGCAAAGCAAGAACAGATAGGAGTGCTTCATTCTGTAGATGCCAGAGAGAGGGATATGCTGTGATCAATACCATGATTTTACGTATGAAGTTTTGTCAATGTGATGTTTATCATGTGAATTGACATTTTTGAAACCTGAGAGCTTGCGTAAAACTATTTTTGATCTACATCTTGTTTTGGAAATGTTGATTAAACACGCTGTGCTTTATACAACATAATATATCCTAGCAGTATCTGCTTCATGTGCTTTTCTCTTGATGTTTCCCTGAATCAGAGTTCAATGGTTAATATATATTGTTACCTGCTTGCCCCATGTGGTTGAAATGTGGTTATGAGTTTTAAATATGCGTGTCATACTTATGGCAGAACTGATGCTTTGTTTTCTTTCTAAGTTCTGTCTTTTTCCTATACCTGGAAATAACAACTCTGGTATACTAAGCCATGTGACAGCTGTGATAAGATGAATAATGGCTCAGAAATATATTCATGTCTAATCCCCAGACCCTGTGAATATTCCTCTCTGGTAAAAGAGGTTGTGCACTTTTGATTAAGCTAAGGATTTTGAGATGGAAAGGTTATCCATCTCAAAATTATTATTATCCAGGTGGGCCCGATATAACCACAAGTGTAATAAGAAGGAGGCAGGAGGTGACTTGTCTACAGAGGAGAAGGCTGTGAGACAAAATATGCAGGCAACCAGGAGAAACTAGAAGAGGGAAGGAATGAATTCTTGCCAGAGCCCCCAGAAGGAACTAGCCCTTCTGACACCTTTGTCTTCTACTTGTAGGACTCATTTTGACTTCTGACACCCAGACTATAAGATAATTAATATCTGTTCCTGAGACAATAAATTTATGGTAATTTGTTATAGTAGCAATAAGGAACTTAAAATGGTTCAACTGATTCACTTTAAAGGCCTTAATTTGGGATACATTTATGGTTCTGTAGGGAAAGTGAGTAGGCTTTATTTTTTTTATTTTATAAAGATTTTATTTATTTATTTATTCATGAGAGACAGAAGGGGGGTTGCAGAGACACAGGCAGAGGGAGAAGCAGGCTCCATGCAGGGAGCCCGATGCAGACTCGATCCCGGGTCTCCAGGATCAGGCCCTGGGCTGAAGGCGATGCTAAACCGCTGAGCCACCTGGGCTGCCTGTGAGTAGGTTTTAAAAAACAAATTTCTAAGAAAAAAAAAAAAGTTTCCAAAACAGTGCTAAAAAGACATCTATCTATTACTTACCTAATTCATTTTGTTATATTTACTACTTATAAAAGTATTCAATCTGTTTCTTTTAAAAATAATTTGAAAAAAATATTTTGGGTACTCTGGTCCTAAAGATTTTCCTTCCTTAACGTACAATTTTTCAGGTTTCTCACTTCTCTGCCTTTCTTGTTAAAAAGGGGAGAGGTGTTCCTCTTTCTGATTATCCCACCATAAGTAATTGGTGAGATAGAACCATTTTTTTTCCGGTTTTTCCCCAAAGTTAAGGTTCTTCTATATTTCAAAAAGCCCTTAGCTTTGAATTTGAAGAGTCTTTCCCAAAGAAATACTAATATCAGGTAACACAAAGCTTGCTCACTCTACTTCTTTCTCCCATGCCAACGTGATGCTGGTAGTTAGCTTGAAACACCAAGTGAAAAACTGTGGAAATAGAACGTTCTGGTGGAGAAGCTGAGGTCATCATTGAATTTGAAATATTTAAAGTGAATACACAACTGTTTCTCAAGGCAGACAATTAAGTGTGTCACTGGGGGCGGAGGTGCGGCTGCTAAAACAGCTCTCCTGACATCCTACGGCAAATTGCCATCTGAATATGTGCCGACTGTTTTTGACAACTAGACAGTCACAGTTACTTGGCAGAGAGCCACACACTCCTGGACTTTTGGATACTGCGGGGCAAGAGGATTATGACAGATTACGACCACTAAGTGATCCACAAACGGATGTATTTCTAGTGTTTTTCAATGGTGTCTCTGTCCTCCTTTGAAGATGTGAAGGAGAAGTGGGTGCCTGAGATAACTCACCACCATCCAAGGACTCCCTTCTTGCTTGTTGGGACCCAAATTGATCTCCGAGATGACCCCTCTATGATTGAGAAACTTGCCACACAGAAGCCTACCACTCTAGAGACTGCTGAAAAGCTGGCTCGTCACCTGAAGGCCATCAAGTATGTGGAGTGTTCTGCTTACACAGCGAGGCCTAAATATGGTATTTGAAGAAGCAATATTGGCTGCCCTGGAGCCTCCCGAACTGAGGAAGAGCCGCAGGTGTGTGCTGCTCTGAACATCCCTCCAGGGCCCTTTCAACACAGCTGGTGTCAGCATCATACTAAAAGCAACACTGAATCAAACTAAAGATTAAAATTAGTTTTTGCAATAATGACAAATGCCCTGTACCCATCCACATGCACTTGTGTGAGGCAAGGTCCATCAGTATGGTCCCCCTTTCCCTCTCTCAGTACGAGTTAGTTTGAGTAATTGTGTATTGTCACAAAAGTGATTAGTACTATTTTTTGTTCTGTCGTTTCAAAAAAGATTTATTTTGTTTTAAAAATTATGGAAATAGGTGCACTGAAAACTCTCACTACCTGTGGAGCCACTGTGAAAAAAAATCACTTTATTAGTAATAATTCAAAGTGGTACAGCACTGTTAGCACTTAATTATACAGAGTAAGACCTGAAGCATTATCTTTAAATTCTTCTCAGCATTATCTGTGCCTTTTTAATTTCTATTTTATTAGTCTTATGACTGGCTGATTTAATATGCTCACTGTTAAGCTTGTCCTTAGGCTGCTGTTTATAGTAATTTATGCCAAACACTCCTATTGACTATTATATCATTCCAGGATGTTTGAGAAATTGTTTATATGACAGATGCTAGAAAATAATTTCCCTGAACTACAAAGAAAAAAATATCAACAAATTAGACTGGTCTGAGATTCTGCTGAACTTATTATTAACTACCAATTTTCAGTAAAAAGATATATGTTGTACCAGTATTTTCTAGGAATTTAACATATGCTATTCACTAGAATCTCAGAAAGTTAGCCTGGCTCTATAGAAAAATCAGGAATGTGCCTCTTCTCAGCATAACTTCAAACAATTCCCTTATTCATAACATCTCAATATATTAAAATCAGGAATTCAGGAAAACTGGTTTCTAGAAATTATTCTAGGTTAAAGTACTATTATTTGAGCTGTATTATATACAGTATATATGAAAATTATGTAAATAGATTGAAAATATAATATTATAGTCATATTTGAATATGCTTTGTAACTTCTGGGCCTCAGATGATTCATTAAAGTTTGTATCATGGGGCTCCTGGGTGGCTCAGTCAGTTGAGTAGTCGGCTCTTGAGTTTGGCTCACGTCATTATTTCATTGTCCTGAGACTGAGCTCTCCCTTAGGTTCCATGATCAGTGAAGTCTGCTTGATATTCTCTCTCCTCTGGCTCTCCACACACACACACACACACACACACACACACACACATACACACACACACTCTTTCTCTCAAATAAATAAATAAATAAATACATAAATATCTTTTACAAAATTTGTATCATGTTCCAGGTATATGAAAAAAAAAATAAGCCCACTTAAATACCATCAAAAAAAAAAAAAGAAAAGAAAAGAAAAGAAAAAATGACCAGGAAAGTAATTTATTCATAAACAACTAAAATAATTTTAACTAATATTGTGGAAAGGAAGTACCTAAGTGTTAACACTTTCAAATCACAAATCTTTAAAATAATATAATGAATGGATAAAGTTCTACAAATTTTGTTGCTACATTTAAAGACAAAAAGTTTGGACACTAGAAAGAACTCTGTACAATAGATTTTAATGAAGCTGTTTTAAAAATGATGTGGATCTGAGGACACGAGAAAATAAGGTCAATACATAAGGTGACAAACACAAGTTGTAAATCAACACTCATGCTATGATTCAAAAAGATTTTTCTAAATAGCAGATACCTCCAAAGTGTATGACTAAATTGTAGAACTACCATATAACTAAATTGCAAAGTATCAAGGCCATGTTGGAAGATTTGGGGATGAATGAGAAGGTAAAGGACGACCTAGTTTCCCTATCCAATATTCAGCAATATTTAGAGGTCATTTGATGGTGCATCTACCATAAAGATGACTGACTGACCCTCATTCTGAGCATGATGATGAGAACAGAGACAAGCAAATAGGTGATATCCCCGTTTGGGACTAAGAATTCTTGAGCGTAGATTTCAAACCTGTGGCTGAGTTTCTTCTAGATCAAAAGCTTTTTTTTTTCCCTTTGCTCTGAATAAAATTGAACTGTGGGCTGTCTATTAAAAATATAATGAATATATATGCATACATATGCATAATATATATGCATATATACACTTTTAAATGGGATCACATCAAGCTATTAATAGTGGTTTCTCATGCTAGCCTAGGAGAACTAGATGTAACAAGAGAAAAACAGAAATAAATCTAACAATTGATCAATAGTTAATGAGGCCTAAATTACATTAACAAATACATATATTATCTATAACTTTGAACTACTTGAAAAGGTTATGATTTTATTTCAAAAAGCCAGATTAATCTTAATTGTAGCTAATGTGATATTGTGAAGTTGTTTTCAGAAATATAATTCAAAAGTTGGGACACCTGGAAAGCTCAGTTGGTTAAGCATCTGCAGTCATCTCAGGTCATGAACTCAGGGTCCTGGGACTGAGCCCTGTGTGGGGCTCCCTGCTCAGTGAGGGAGTCTGCTTTTCCCTCTCCGTCCCTCCCTCCACTGGTGCTCACTCTCTCTCTCTCTCTCTCTCAAATAAATAAAATATTTAAAAATTATATAATTAAAATTTTAATACATTAAAAAAGTTAAGCCCCAATATGAATAGATTTATAAGCTATGGCTATAAAGTAATACATGCGGCTTACAGAGGAGTCATCAAACTTTAGTCTTTCCCTGTATTTTTGTCATCCTTGAATTTATATGATGATACAAAATTGTAGAGGAAGCTAGATGAAAGAACATTGGCTTCCAAAGTATTTTAAACCAAGAAGCTTTATGAAAATTAGTATTATAAATGTTATGGCTGAGACATCTTATGCTTATTAGATGTCTCAAGAAGGCAAAAAAAAATTCCTTTTCTGTGCTGTTGGGCACCTAAGGTGCATAAACAGACCAGAACATTTCAGTCCCATTTTGGGGCTGTGAAACAACTCGTCGGATAACCGTTGGAACTTGAGAAGAAAGATTCACATTTTAGGAATTGTTCAAAATGTAAGATAAAATCACAACAATTACCTTTTTTCTCCCTTTAAGATAGAACCATGGACTAGCTTAAGACTTCTTTAATCACTTCTAATGGAGTTGATTTTGATATCTGAACTCCTAAAAGCTTTACTATCTAATCCTCATGACATCTAGCAATTGACTGCCTTTATCATAAGCTCTTGATATTCCTCTTTATAGAATATATAATCATATACTCCACTTTTCAACTTCCCATGCTCTTTCACATACATCACCTAATACACATTGTAGCTTTGTAGATGCAGTTATTCTCATTTTCAAGGTGAGGACATAGAATCAAACAGGAAGCAACTCCCAGTTCCACATAAAATGAAGGAACGGACCCTAGACTAAGTCTGGTACTTATGATGCCCTCCATAGGACCTAGGACAGTGTTACACAAACACACCAGCTAACTTTTATGTGAGTAGCTCTTTTATTCAAAACTTGTTAAAAAAAAAACTTGTTTAAATCTTGATCCAAGGCTTAACAGACAATCATCCTGCCTTTTAAGTTTTCATTCTATAAATCCCCTATGATCCCATAGGAGCACTGCCAAGTTGATTCGTATACTCCATGCATATGACCACAATTTTATGAGAGTACATTAATGTAAGGAAATAATAATATGTAACATATAAAAACACCAGAAAATAAGATGGAAAGTGATAGGAGTTTGAACCTATAGTGCTGATCAAAATGGATATGCTATAATTTATTTGTATAATATTAAAATTCATCTTGGACTAGTTTCTTAAATTTTCAGCATTTCCCATTATATAACCATCTTATTTGAAAAAAAGTGTTTAGATTGAGAAAAAAAAAAGCAAAAGCAAAATATTGAGTTATTTGATTATTGCTTGAGGGTGCTCTCGAGATGAACTGCTTTTTCACTAATTCTAAAGGCATTTTCCTCATGGTCATATGTGTTCCACCCCATATGCGGTGCTCCCATTTTCCCTAGCCACAGTTTAACACATCTCGATCAGTAAAATTCTGTTGGATTCCACAGATTTTGTAGGCATCCATCCGAAGATTTCATGTTTTCTATAAAATCTAGATGTAAAAAATTTAGAAAGTTGTGTTTGGGAATTTTTTTTCTCTTACTTTTTGAAAGTGAGAGCTATATTCGTGTGTGTGTGTGTGTGTGTGTGTGTGTGTGTGTGTATTTCCAGAAGATATAGAAAGGGTGAAAGTACTTATACTGCTGGCCACTTGAGAGAACATTGAATGATCCTGTCACAACAGATTCAGGAAGATGCAAGTGTATTCCTGCCAAGTCACCAGAAATGGAACCGTAAAACTGCTTTTGTTCTCTCATTAAAGAAATAATGGGATGCAACAGCAGATTCATTGGCATTGTTTCTGGTTGAAGCTGAGACGAATAAATCTTGATTCTTCCTTGATGGAGGTAGTCTTTGTCTAGGACAAGTAGCCAGGTGCTCCCACAGCTGCTTTGAAACATTCATGGCTTCCTGAGGATATGGGTGATTTTGTTCTCATCATTGATCAAATAGCAGAGTAAATCACTGACGTAAAATAACACCTGGCTGAGATCTGTGTTTTCCTCTCATTTTCTCTAGTTAGTAATTGTTGTTTACAAATCACTGGCTGCATGAAGAGGAAAAGCCTGTGTTTTCTCATGCTGGCTGCTAGCTCATAATTTCTACTTCATGTTCTTTCTCACAGTACCTTCAAAGGCATTCAATGCAGATTATACCTTTTTGCCTCGATTTTTGTGATTACTTTCTTAACAAGCCAAATGGCATTGTTCCTTATATATTACAGAAGCTAATAGTATTACAAAGATTTTTTTTAAACTAAAAGAAATTATTATTATTCATAATGAATAATGCAAATCTTTGCCACATTCTTATACTCCATTTGAAACATAATATGATATGCTAAATAACTTTGTTCCATGTTTTTTCTAAATTCTATTTATAAGGAAAGAAGTATGTCAATAAAAATCAATAAAAATGTAGTCTATACATTTGCAAGGTGAGTTTATACAACCAAATAGAATTTGTTTTCTTAGCATTAACTTGCAACGAATGGCACAATATATATGAGACATACATAAAATGTAATATTAATTTCAAAAACTAGATAATGACATTCAGCAACATATAATTCATTTAGCAACATATAATTCCTGAATATTTAAATTATATTAGGTAAGTGTGGGAAAAATGATAGGAGAACAAGATAGGAAGACCTGATGTTGAAATCAGGACATTTCGCATGCCATTATGGTGGCCATATCAATGGTTTACAGCCAACAGTCTTCTCTCTGCTTGATGCCTATGCTGTAATAAAATATTAAAGTAATTTTCAACATCATCCTGAATGTGTGTACTATTGTCTTTAATAGTTTTAGAATTATGTCACTTAGTATAATTCTTATCATGGTCTTCTGCTTTGACTTAGAGATCAATTTCAGTCAATGGGCAGCTTTTTTTTAAAACTTGTGTATATTTCTCTTAGATTTATATTTATAGCTTTTAGTCACATAATTTTGCCCTGCTTCTTGGGGAAACTAAATTTTTTCTCACAGAAGCAAAAATTGGCCCTTATCATAAAACCACTAAGAAATGATCCATGCTTGCTTATCCATGGTTTCAGTTACTGGTGGTCAGCTGTGGTCCAGAACCAGATGATCCTCCTCATGTGTTGTCATAAGGTCAGTAGTAGCCTAACGCTATGTCACAGCCTACATCTTTCTCCTCACTTCACCTCAACACATAGCCATCTTACCATCTCATATCATCACAGGAAGGGTAAATATAGTACAGTAAGATCTTTTGAGAGAGAGCACACATTCATGTAACTCTTATTACAGTAAATTATTATAACCCTTCTTTTTTATTAGCACAAATTTCTTTCTGTGCCCAATTTATAAAGTAAACTTTATCACAAATATGCATGTATAGGAAAAAAGAATATATGCGGCTTCAGGCAGTGTACAAGAGTTCCTTTTTCTCCACATCCTTGCCAACACTTGTTATTTCTATATTTTTAATTTTAGCCATTCTGAAAAGTGTGAGGTTATATATCATTGTGTTTTTTTTTACTTTTTTATATTTATTTTATACGTATATTTTTTTATTGGAGTTCGATTTGCCAACATATAGTATAACACCCAGTGCTCATCCCGTCAAGTGGTTTTGATTTGCATTTCTCTGATGATTAGTGATATTGAGCACCTTTTCATGGGTCTGTTGGCCATCTGTATGTCTTCTTTGGAAAAAAATGCCTGTTAAGGTCTTTTGCCCATTTTTTAATGGGACTCTTTTTGTTTTTCTTTTCTTTCTTTTCTTTTTCTCTTTTTCTTTCTTTCTTTCTTTCTTTCTTTCTTTCTTTCTTTCTTTCTTTCTTTCTTTCTTTCTTTCTTTCTTTTTTTTTTTTTTGGTGTTGAATTGTAGAAGTTCTTTATATGTTTGGAAATTAATTCCTTACAGGATGTGTCATTTGTAATCTCTTCTCCTATTCCATAGGTTGCCTTTTCATTTTGTTGATGGTTTCCTTTGTAGTCCCAATAGTTTCATTTTGTTTCTGTTTCCCTTGCCTGAGGAAACATATCTAGAAAATGTTGCTATGGTTGATGTCAAAAAAATTATTGCCTATGTTTTCCTCTAGGACTTTTATGGTTTCAGGTGTCAAACTTAGAAGACCCCCAGAATCACCAGAGAGAAGAAGTTAGTACCAGAATAAGAAATCACCTAAACAGACCTTGTCACAAAACTATCCTATCTCTCATTATGCTAAGAGCCCATTTATCTTTTCTAAAAAATCATTTGTTTTCCCACAAGTGCCCTTCTCTTCCTCCCCTTTTCTTTGAGATGTGTCATAAGCCCCAAATTCTAACCTTCTTCTTGAGACATATTTTTCTGTAAACTCCTGTGTGTGTGCATCAATAAATCTGTCTTTTTTCTTGGTATTCTGTCTTTTGTCAATTTGATGTGCAGGCCCCTAAACAATAATCAAAAGAGGGTAGAGAAAAAGATTTTCCTTCCTGACGGTTTCAATGCAATGGGCATGGCCTCAAAGCTAGTAGTATAATTGTGGATAGTATTTTTGTCTTAAAAACTTTCATGAGAGAGCCTGATTGAAATGCTTACAACATATCAATGCACCGTTTTATGGTATGGTATAAGGGAAATTTAGATAAAGGGGTATTTGCAAAACATTAGGGGGAACCTCACAGGGCACACAGTTTAGAAAGCAAAGATCTATAGACATGGATCTTTGAAATAAATCTGGGTCTAAATTTCTCACGTCACTTTTTATGGTTAGCTCTTTTGGGGTTTTCCCACTTAGATACATACTATGTCTCTTATTATGGACTCTTTTATAATACCTTTTTGTGGTAGAAGTATGTTTAAATAGGTATATCTAGAATTATTAGGATATAGGCAATCTTGATATGCATTTAATGTTAAAATTCTGAAAGAAAGTCTATGGCTTCACAAGCATATTGGTAGAGATTTAGTCCAAATGTCACTTTTCACGTGCCTGTGTCCACAGTTCACACCAAGTCATTCAGATAAGGACCTTAATTTTAATCCTTAAAAACCCCTCTTGGCCTCTTATGTGTTGCTTCCACATCAAGAGATGGCAATTTTTTATGATGATATAAGAGGTAATTCTAGATTTTGAGAAGATTGAGAAATATATGGTATGCTGATACCAGCTTTCATCTGCTTGCCAGACCCTATCCTGCCTATCTTTTCACAATTCAACATTCAAACACTGTTAATCAGTTCCTTCCTTCCTTCCTTCCTTCCTTCCTTCCTTCCTTCCTTCCTTCCTTCCTTCCTTCCTCCCTCCCTCCCTCCCTTCCTTCCACCTTTCCTTTCCTTTTTCCTTTCTCTCTCTCTCTCTCTCTCTTCCCCTCTCTCTGCCCCCCCTCCCTCCTTTCCTTTCCTTCTTGCCCTGGAAAGTCAGTTTTTAAACACTAGCATATTACTGGTCATAATTCAGTTTACCAAACTTAGGGTGGTTGTAACGCTGTTCTTCAAGATGTTAATAGATATGCCATAGAAGATATTTTATTTATATTCAAATAAATTTGGAATACTCTAGATTAAATAAAGTACTTCATATATCCAAAAAAGAGGAGAAAGCATGGTATGTCTTTTATTTCATGTTATGCACATAAAATGAAAACCTTGTACTGGTACCATGTTCATAAAATATCAGACTGCTAGAAAGCTACTTTTGGAACCAAGGTTAGCCTAATCTTTGAAAAATTTATTCTTTTGATTTTGGCTCAAGAATTTGTATTGATTACTATCCCGTTGCTGGCATGTGTCAGAAAGATTGTAACGTGTCTTAAGCTTCCAAAGCAAAACTAGGTTTTTCACTGAGGTATCTTATCTACTTCACTGAGAAAGCTGCAGCTACAAATGAATAGGGATAGAGGGAGAATCAGGAGAGTCTTAGGACAGGCTCTCATAAGTGCTAGCTGGTACAGCACTTAGTACACTAGTACAGCGATTAAAAAAATGGACTCTGAAAAAAAAAATGGACTCTGGAGCCACGCTGCTTGGTTTTGAATCTCAGCTCTGCTACTCACTGGTCATGTTATTGATCAATTTACTTAACCTCTGTGTTGCCTCATTTTTTTCTTCTAAAAATTGGAAATAATAATATCCATCACTGAGGGTTGTTGTGAGGATTACGTGTTATTCCATTTTAAGTACTTACAATAATTCCTGACACATCGCAAGAACTCAAAATTGTCTATTATTATTGTTGTAGACAAAAGAAAAGAGAAATTTCATCAATAAATCCTATGAAAGACTCTGTAATAGTTACTATCACAAATCTAGGAGAACCTTTCATATCCAACATGCTAAGAAACCATGAGGGAAACAAACTTATTTCTTCATGCATGAGAGAGTTTTGGCAAACAACTTCCAAAGGATACTTATTAAATTTGAATGTCTTTGGTAAATGCTAGCTTGGGAATCCCTTTCACGAAAATTCTATGTTTAAGATTTTAATAAATGTTGTACAGTAAAATGATTTTGTAGATAAGTACTTTTTTGGGACATTACATTTTTTAAAAAGCCAAAAGAGTTTCCTTATTAAAGATATTATCAGAGCTTTTAATATGTTATTCTGCTTTGTAATTAGTGAAGTTCATATAGTATGCACCTTTCCTTAACTCATCTGACCAAAGAGAAACTTTCTTGAAAAGCAGCATGTCAAGGGCTAATTTTGTGTAGAAATGTTTGGAGACAGGTGATCTAGAAGGTAAGTCCAGGAAATTCATACATTTATTCAAACTAACATATCTTCTTGGAATTTTCCATTTTTGATTGTATATCAACGAATATACATAAATTTCATGTCACCCACTGGTACTTGATGAATTGAAAACACCAGGCTAGAAATCATGACAATATGCTGGAATCTTATTTTTAGGGCATGTGCTTTTAATGAACAAGTTCAATAATATGAATTTGACGTTTTCCTTGTTTTAATTCTGCAAGTACATATTAGCCAAATATGGGTAATTCTTCACCAGTGTTTCTGGATGTGTCCAGTAAGGTCAGAGATTTTTGGCATAAGATATATATAATTCCCACAACAGGGGCACAATTATCCCTTGTCCAGAGACATGTCATATCAATGTATCTATTAAAATCAAATATTCACATCATTGACATAGATCATCACAAAAATATTAATGAATCCACTCTTTATTCCCTACATCTACCTATTGAGGCCATGAAGTAAATTCAGTAATTTAAATTAAATGCAGCACTGGTGGGGTGCCTGGGTGGCTCATTCAGTTAAGTGACCGACCCTTGGTTTTGCTCAGGTCATGGTCCCAGGTACTGGGCTGGCTCCTTGCTCACCAGAGCATCTGCTTCTTTCCCTCTTCCTCAGCCCCTCCACCTGCTCCCATGCTCACGCTTGCCTTTCTCTCTGAAATAAATACATAAATGCTCAAATACATAAATAAAATTTTTTAAAAAATGCATCAATGGCGTCCTATGACCACAAAAACTAATGTTGTGCTTCTCTTTGAATCACATGATAACTTATTTCCTAAAAAGGTGTGGTGGAACAGTTTTAGCAAACTTTTAAATCTTCAGGACATGAGTAGGTGACTTCTTGTTAACCTTGACTGCTAGTACTTTCTGTATATATATCAGTAGAAAACAGTACTATCTCTTCAAGGAATACAAAAACTAAAGCTAGAAGCACAAATACTAAATTGAAACCAGATTAAATCTGTAGGACATGTGGTTGAAAATGATCCAGTTCATGTTTCCATTTGTTTTATTTTCATGATAATAAAAACTATAGTATATTTGACTGATTTTATCCTCATAAAGTATTTTTTTTGTTTGTTTTTTTGGTACAAAACTCAGTTGTTGATCCATCTTTGTATGAACCATCAGGTTGTTGACTGTATGACTAGCATGGATCACTAAAGTTAAAAATGCTTTAGTTTTTTTGAAAGAGCACATCAATTGAGCACTACTATGTTTGCCCAAGTCAGGGTGGATCCTAATTGCTTTGACAAATTTCCTGCTGGAAAATTGATCTTCAAAGATTTCTTAATGCCTTTTTTTTAACCCATTTACTTCATTTTAAAACTTCAAAAGTCTCCCTTTCTATTAATTATCACATATACTAGAAAACACAAAGAACAAAATGCTATGTTTTATTCATCTAAGCAGGGCATCTAAACACTAAGTTACAGCAAAGATTGGAACTTATTGAAGCAAAGGTCATCTTCTGTCAAACAAAACCATAAGAGGCTTTTCTTTTAGTAGAGAATTCATGAATATTTTATCTGAACATTTCCATGAACTTGCTGTAAAAGCTATGTTTCTTGGCATTTACTGAGGATGTCAAAATCAGTTACTGTAATTTAAATATTTTCCTAAGATGCTTATCAGATTCCCATTTAAAACATGCTTATTTTCCATACAATAGTTCATCTAAAACAAATATTTCTAAATAGTTAACATTATAAACCTTTATAATATATAAAACTAATATCTGCTTTCTTGTATTTGTACACAAATATTATTTTTGATTTAATATAAATCTGAGAGTCTACTAGAAAAATACCAATAAAACAATAAGTGATAGAATTTCTCTACAAATGCTTCCAATGTTTAAGCTCGTGTTAAGCAGTCTCTTGAGCCCCACATTGTGAAGGGATCTTATATTGTTTAATGAAAAAAATAATCGTAGCTCATAGCCTACTCAGGTTTCTTTAATATAACTAGACATGATTATTTGACATTCCAGAATACTTCTAACATTTCTAAATCTTAATAAAATGTATTTGTATATAGTATATACATCAGCAAAACTTCTAAACCTGATAGCATCCTCACTTGCTGAAAAGCAAATTCTTTTTGAGTACTCACATGATTGTGACATAAGAATTGAGTGAATGGGGATCCCTGGGTGGCGCAGCGGTTTGGCGCCTGCCTTTGGCCCAGGGCGCGATCCTGGAGACCCGGGATCGAATCCCACGTCAGGCTCCCGGTGCATGGAGCCTGCTTCTCCCTCTGCCTGTGTCTCTGCCTCTCTCTCTCTCACTGTGTGCCTATCATGAATGAATAAAAAAAAAAATAATGTGCATTGAACTTATTAAAAAAAAAAAAAAAAAAAAAAAAAAAAGAATTGAGTGAATGTAGGATGTCTGTCTCTTTAATTCGGCTATTCCATAAGTATGATGTGGCCTACTTAATAGGGACGAATAATGTGGAATTCTTAAAAGCCAAGTCTGGAGTTAGATTTCCTTAACTTTGAATTCTGGCTCAACAGCTTACCCTTAACAATTCACTTATTTTTCTCTGCACCTCATCTTCTCATCTGTAAACTAATACTAATAGCATCTATCTAATAGGGTTGGTGTGGGGAATTTAAGAAAATAATCTGCACAAAAGTGACTAGATCAGTACTTGGGATATAATAGGCATCAATAGTAAATAAACAGGCTATTGTTTTTTACGCTAACAAATCTTTTCAGACGACTTTATATTAAATAGCTATATTTAGAGATAAAATTATCTTTTGTACTTTATTTACCTCAAATACTTTTAGGTGTATTTCCATTAGAAAAAATGTTTTGCTTATTTTGACTTGGCAAATATTAGCTAACTAAAATATCTATTTTATGAGAGAATTGGAAAGTGTTGAAAATTAATAGAATTCCTAGTTATAAAAGCAAAAGTCTAAAATTAGTAAGAGAGATCAGAAAGAAAATGCCACAATCTTGAAAGGACAATTGATTAAAGAGGAACTTGCCTGTATAATCATGAATAAAATAAAACTATGCTAAAAGAACACATTATAGATAGTAATCTTTGAAATTACAATAAGTTATGAAGTAGATGTTGTTTTAATGATGGGAAAGTTCAGACAGTACATTTAAAAAGGAAATTTAAAATTTTTCATTATGACACTGCGAAGATAGATATTTTGCTACATAAATCAACTGGAATTATTTCCTTATAATGGATTCTCAGACAGGTTATGCTTCTTAAATATTCTGTGACTAAATCATTTGAGTTTTTTATATCTGATCCACTTTATAGCTGAAATGTGTCAGTAAGTAGTTTTTTTCCTTTAAGAGTATATGGGTAAATATTGAATAGCTCAGACTCTTTCATTTCCTCCACATAAGATATGCAACTGGTCTGGCCATAAAAGACCATCATGATATTTCCCTCTCAACACCTAGTCTACGTTGAAGGCTAAGAAGTTCCATGGGTGTGCTTCAGGTACACTGTGAGTCGCCTTAACTGTGAGCACAATTTTGTGCACATAAGTACAAGTACATCTGCATATCTCAAAGTAGTCAGTGATTGCAGAAAATAAAGAAGTCCATATGTAGGTAGCACTTTGTACAGTTTATTCGGAGTATAGGTCTGCTATGTCAATAACTTTGTTTTCTATCACAAAACTCTCAAGATACATATCTTTTAAAATTATTTTTGAAGAATATATATATTAGAATATTATATATATAATATATATATATTATATATTAGAATATATTGCCAAAATATATTTCCAGATCGTGTCTAGACAATATAAATGAAGAAGTTCTTCTCATTGTGCAGATCAGATATTAAATTTTTGGGATGACTCTTTTGGGTTTGTCTTCAATTACAGCTCCTTCATTGATTTTTTTTGGATACTTCCCAAGGGACATCAATGTGCTAAAGTTCCTCTCAGTCCTCCCATGAATTTGTCTTTAATTACTTTTCTATTCCCCCAAAATGCTAAATAGCATTTTTTTTCTTACTTCTTGACTTTCTGATGAATACAAATCTCTCAGTGAATGTTCCAAAAAAATACCCCAAACAAAACAAAACATGCACCTAGCAGTGCAGCAATGATTCTTCAATGTTCTGGTTCAGGGCTTGCACTTCCATACCAAAATAAAGATAGTGGGTCTGGTTCTGCATGTAAGGAGCTTGGAAGTCATCACTTCATCCTGATAACAAGTAAAAATCTAAAGAGACTGAAAAGTCAACAACTCCTCTTAGATCTTTAAAAGAGATGACATCATAAAGCAAACCTCTGCTTCAAAGCTGGAGAGACAGACAGACAAGTACAGGGAATCATAGCTTCCCAGAACAGAAACTCTTGGAAGGAAACTACTATGAAAACCAGTGCTGGGGAAGGAAAACATGAACTATAATTGACAAACTGCTAGGGGATCACTGTGGTCAAGTCTGAAAGTTAAAAACTCCATGGGGCCTCAGTCATAAGGGGACCCCATATTTTGTATGTTCCTCCAGGAACTTGACCAGATTATTAAAGTTTATATTGTATAAAAATTCCCTCAGACTTTAGGCAGGAGTAGGAGAAAAGCACTCTTTAGAAATTTGTCAAACCACTCTTTTCTTCTTAATAAACCTGTGCTCAAGTTAAACTGGTTAACCACAACCTAACCAGCTGGAATATATCAATACCTAATTGACCCGGGGAAGGGAAATACTCAACTCCAGCTCACTGAAGGCATCCTGTTCCACCTAAGGGGAGAGAAAAGAAACTAAGAAATACTTGTGAAGCTCACAGTCCAGAGGTATAGCATCACTGAAAGACTGAGAATCACAAGACTATGGAGTGCTTCCTTTCCCCTCATACCTTACCACCACACTACTAAAGGCTTATTTATAATAGCTTCTTTTACTTAGTACATCATGTAAAGCTATTAAGAAAAAAAATTAAAATTGTAAGTTATGTCAAAAAGCAACAATTGTAAAGAGAGCAAACATCAAAAATCTGACATGGCAGGGATGTTAGAATTATCAAAGACAAATATGATTAATATGCTAAGAACTTTAATGGATAAATTACATGGCATGTAAGAAGAGGTGGGCAATGTAAGCAGAGAGATGGAAAACTTAAGAATGAACCAAAAAGAAATATTAGAGAGAGAAAAACATTGTCACAGAAATAAAAAATGCCTTTGATGGGCTTAGTAGAACACTGGACATGGCTGAAGAAAGTATCTCTGAGCTAGAGGATGTGTCAATATAAACCTTGAAGACCAAAATGCAGGGTACCTGGGTGCCTCAGTCAGTTAAGTGTTTGCCTTTGGCTCAGGTCATGATCCCAGGTTTCTGGGATTGAGCCCCACGTCAGGATCCTTGCTCTGCAGGAGTCTGCTTCTCCCTCTCCTTCTGCCCACTTGTGCTCTCAATCTTTCTCTCCACCAAATAAATAAATAAAATATTTAAAAATGCAAATAGGATAAAAACTTGGGGAAAAAATAGGAATATCCAAGAGCTGTGGGAAAACTGCAAAAAGTGAAACGTAAGTGTAGTAGGAATACCAGAAGGAAGAGAAAAAGGAACAGAAGAAATATTTGAAACAATAATGACTAAGAATGTCCCCTTAAGAATGTATACTAAACCATAGATCCAGGAATCTCAGAGAGCACTAAGCAGGATAAATGCCAAAAAATCTTACACCTAGCATGTCATATTCAAATTATAAAAAAAATCAGAGATAAAAATCCTGAAAGAAGCCAGAATGAAAACAAAAACAATCCAAAAAACAACTTACCTATAGAGGAACAAGGGAAAAATTAAGAATTACATCTGATATCTTCTCAGAAATCATGTAAGAAGGAAGGAGTTGGAGTGAAATATTATTTATTTATTTATTTATTTATTTATTTATTTATTTATAAAGATTTTATTTATTTATTCATGAGAGGCACACACACGGGGAGAGAGAGAGAGAGAGAGAGGCAGAGACACAGGCAGAGGGAGAAGCAGGCTCTATGCAGGGAGCCTGACGTGGGACTTGATGCTGGGTCTCTAGGATGCCCTGGGCCGAAAGTGGAGCTAAACCTCTGAACCACCCGGGCTGCCCAGGAGTGAAATATTTAAAGTGATTAGAAAAAGATAAGAAAGTAAAACAAAATAAAGCATACCAACCTAGAAATCTATACCCTGAAAAATTATCCATCAAAAACAAAGGAGAAATAATGACTTCATCAGAAAAACAAAAACTGAAGGAATCTGTTAACAGTAAATCAGTAGACTTGTCTTATAGGAAATATTAAAAGTAGTTCTTCAGAGAGAAATTCTTTATAGGTCAGTTAGATGCAGATGAAGAAATGTAGAACACTGAAGAAAGAATAAATAAAAGTAAAACAAAACTTTTATTTTTCTTATTCTTAGTTGATCCAGTAGATTGTAATTTGTCCATAATAATACTAACAATTTATTCAATTATGTATGCATGTGTGTGTGTGTAATGTAATATGTAAGTAAAATGGATGACATTGATGATATAAGGGATAGGAAGGAGAGGAATTAGGATTATTTTGTTATTATAAGGTACTCACACTATTCTTGAAGTGGTATAATGTTATTTGAGAGTAGATTTGGATTAGCTATAAATATACATTTGAAACTGTAGAGCAACCATTAAAAAAAGTAAAGAGAGAAGTATAATCAGTATGGGACACCTGGGTGGCTCAGTCGGTAGAACCTTGGACTCTTGGTTTTCGCTCAGGTCATGATCTTGGGGTCATGAGATTGAGCCCTTAACAATCCTTTTAACTATGTTACACATTAAAAAATATTAAAAGTATAATCAATATGCTAAAAAAGTAGAGAAAAGTAATCATATAAAATTTTTAAAAAGAGTGGAAGACAAAAATAAAAACAAAGAACAAGAACAACAAATAGAAAACTAACAAACATGGGAAATATCAATCCACTATACCAGTATTCCCTTTGACTGGCAAGGGTCTAACTGCAGCAACTAGGAGACAGAGATTGTCAGAGTAGATCAAAGACACTGAGAAAGGCTGAAAACTCTTCACTTCCAGAAAACTAAACCAATGATAAGCTTATTCAATCCAGTTCTTTCTGCCTTAGCGATTTAGAGAATCTTTTCAGATTCTGCCAATATGCTGTTGGTCCCAACTGATTGCATACCTGTGAATATTGTTTTTTTATTTGTTTTTATATGTGCTTTATAGACATTTTAAAGAGAAACCAGAACTCATGATCAACCAGTTCTACTAGCCAGGTGATCTTTTAATCAGAAGTCTGCTTATTTCATTTTGAATACTTCCACAGGTAGATCAATCTAGCTTTTTTTTTTTTTTAAGATTTTATTTATTTATTCATGAGAAACACACAGAAAGGCAGAAACATAGGCAGAAGAAGAAGCCTAATGCGTAACTTGATCCCAGGACCCCGGGATCACACCCTGAACCAAAGGCAGATGTTTAACTGCTGACCCACCCAGGTGTCCATCAATCTAGCTTTTTAAAGTAATTTCTAGGGGATCCCTGGGTGGCTCAGGGATCCGGAGTCCCGGGATCAAGTCCCACGTCGGGCTCCCAGCATGGAGCCCGCTTCTCCCTCTGCCTGTGTCTGCCTCTCTCTCCTCTCTCTATGACTATCATGAATAAATAATAATAAAAAAATAAAGTAATTTCTATACCTTCATTTTACTGAAATGAGTACCTTTTTGGGGGGGGGGAACAAAACCTTACATCATATTTATCTTGGTATCTCCCTCCAATATTTACATTTTTCTCTTTATTGAAGTATACCATGTGTATAATTAACTGTATATATTTAAATTGTACAATTTTATGAATTTTGACATATGTTTACACCTGGGAATGCATAGCTGTAATTAAATATCAGATATTTTTGTTACCAGCAAAAGAGATATTTTCCATAATCTGCAACCCATTCTTCCTCCACCAGTGTCCCAGACAACTACTGATCTGCTTTCTCTCACTATAAAATTAGTTTGTATTTTCTATGATTTTATATAAATGAATCATACGGTATGTACTTTTTTTTTTTTTTTTTTTTGGCATGGATTCTTTCTTTCAGCATGATAAATTGGGATTCACCTATGTTGGTACTTGTACTAATAGTTTCTTACTTTTAGCTGCTGAGTAGCATTCCATTATTAACTTTCCCAAGCATTAATTTTATATCTGCAGTAAGGGCTCACATATTTAAAGACAATTTTACTTATTAACATGATAATAAAATTTTCTCAGGAAATGATCATCCTTTTTTTTTTTTTTTGTAAATTATGTCCTTAATTCTCTATAGTCAAAGTTAGAAAAAAATGATTAATTTGCTAATCACTTAAATAAATAAAAGAGGAAGAAAAGGTATATCTAAGACACGTTACTCAACAGCTTTGGCTACCTCAAGCCTTCCCTTCATTCATACTGTTCCAGAGTTAATGGGAATAGGATGTAATAAAATTACCATTTAGCATAATTTAATATGCCAATAATGAAGAAATTCCCTGATGTTTGCAGTGATGTGAAAGATACTGATCTTGAATCAGAAACAACAAAATTGGGTACAGTAGATTAATGATTAAGACAGGTTTTTTTTTTCACCCAAAAATTGTCCTCCCTTTTATTATGCAAGGAGAAAAATAAAGACCTATGTAACAGGATGACAGTGTATGCAGAAATCACAGTATCTATTTTCCAAACTGCAAAGTTATCAGGCTTTGTTCATTGGGGAATGAGAGATACTATTTACTTTGTGGAGAAACAAGTAAAATAAAGACTAAAGAGGGCAGTACATTAAGAATCATTTTTGCCTCAGTCACTGCTGTGTACCTACTGCTTGCACTTAACACAAGTAACACATAGTAGCTGCTCAATAAGAATTTGTCCCAGCATTAGGTCTAGTAAGTGTCGACCAAGACTATGTGAAGTCTCAAAAGCCAGAAAAAAGTTGTAAATATCATTAGAGAACAGACTGTATATTTAAATCTAGTAGTGAAGTGTGGGTAAAAAGTAGTGATGAGAGTGGGTTGTCAAGACGAGGAGAGAATGGCATCAAGGAGAACATTTAAAAGACTGTTGGAGTAATTCAGGCTTGAGGCCATGGGGGCCAAGGCAAGCCAGGTAATAAGAGGTACCACAAGGGGGTGGTCAATTTGGTAACTGATTCTTGGTTGGTAGGTAAGAGAGTGAGAATGTTAAGGTGAAAGAGACGAAAACATAGGACAGTAAAGGTTTTGAGTCTGGGTGACTGGAAATTGACGACAGCCCTCATGAGCACAGGAAGCTGGAAGCAGGAATTAATTTGTAAATAGGAGTGGAGAGGTATATGAAGTTTGGAACTTTGCCTTCAAACTTTCACTTGAGCCCTTTAAAATATAAAATGAGTCTAGCATATAGGAAATGTTGAGAGAAGCAGGAGTTGAAATAGCCATTATTTCCCTAAGCAAAGGAAAAGAAAATTGGAGAACATATTTGGTCTCTGAAAAAGGGTTGAAAAGTTTTACCTCTAGTTAAAAATAAAAGCCATTGATCTAACAGTAAAACACTTAAAGTTTTTTTCTTTTGTTTTAAGAATTATATACCCAACAAATACTTCATATAAATTATTTTTTAATTATTTTTAAAAAGATTTTATTTATTTAGTTTGAGCGAGAAAGGAAGAGAGACAGAGAGCACGATTAGATGAAGGGGCAGAGGCAGAGGGAAAGGGAAAAGCTGACACTCTCCTGAACAGGGAGCTCCAACATGTCTTGATCCAGGACGCCAGGGTCATGACCTGAGCCAAAGGCAGACACTTAACCAGCTGAGCCACCCAGGTGCCCCTCAATTATTTTACACAACAAACACAACTAATTTATTTTAAAAATAGGCAAAAGAATTTTTTTGTGGAGAAGAAAAAGTTGGTGTTGCCTAAGGGTATAGAACCGTATGGTTGTATGGCTTTTTAAATTGACTATATTATATGAAGACTTAGTGAATAAAGCAAGATAGTAAAAAAAGATAAGTTCAGAATCAAATGGTATTTCCTTTTAAAATCATCACACTTCTATCTTTCAGATCACGTTATAATTCTCAAAAGCAGTATTTCTTATTACTAGTACTACTTCCTAAAAGGCTGAATAGTTACCGACTTTGTGGCTGATGAATTCAAATAACAAGCCATTCTTGGATCAATTTTCCGACTTCAAAAGTAAATGACTTGTGAAATAATATTCTAATTTTACCTTATCTTTAAAACGGACTTACTTTCCTTATTAACAAAGAAATGGATATGATCACAGTAGCTGGGAATTTATAAATTTTTCAAGAACTTAAGTCACTGGAAAAGAGGAGTGTCACCAGCTTATTTCCACAGCCTGTTTTTGTGACTGATACTTTATGACTGAGCTGCCATCATAAGGCTGAATTTCAGGAATGTGAGATCATAGACAGGGCACAGTTTTAAAACTGCAGAAAGGATAAATAACTGTATGTCAGCCAAAATATTTGTCCTTAACTTTGTTATAGCTATTTAATATAAAAGCATACATATCAAATAGGGATTGGAAATACACTTTTCACTCCAAAATTATATTTCACAAACAGGAATTACTTACAAAAAACGGAGAGATGAATCTCTTTATAATGTAAATAAAGCAAATTGTATAAAGTAAATAGAATGTTCTTATGAAGAACATTTCAAGTGCAAGCCTTCTGTTTATTATCAAATTTCATACACAAATATAAAACTGTGATTCTATAGTGGATATCCATATATCAATCACTACCCTGTTTTAACAAATGGAAACATTTGAAAGATGTGGTTTCCATCTGTTTTTGTGTAATTAAACTACAAACAACTTTTCAGATAAGTGAGACCCTTTAGTAACCTCTTTAATCAAATTGTATCCCCAAAGTAACCATCAACCTGAAGTTGTTACGTAGCTTTTTCAACTAGGTTTTCATGTTTACTATAGATGTGCATATAAATTAAAAATGAATATGTTATGTGTGATGTAACAATACAATATCCATTATATATTATACAGTACAATATGAATTCTAGTATACTACATAGGGTAATACAATATTTTTTGAGTGTTTTTAATCTATACTTAAAATGAATTATTTTTGTGTATTATGCTTTTAATATAATGGCTCATTTTTTACATTTTTAAATTTATCCATGCTAATGTATGTCCCCCTGTTCATTCACTTTAACTACTATACAATATTTCATGGCAGGACTTTACCAAAAGTTATTTACTTATTTCTTTATTGATAGAAATACAGGTCCTTTTCAAATTATTGTTATTGAAACCAATGCTACCTTGAACATCTCTGCCCACATGTCCTTGGGCACATATGAGAATTTGTTTCAAGTGTGAATCTGCATTTAGAATCACTGGGTAGTAGGAAGTATATACACATCTTCATATCATCTTGCTTTCCAATGTGACTGTACCAAATTGATATGCTCCCTCAGGATGTATAAGAATTTCCATTTCTCTACATCTCTGTCTATATGCTTACTTTTAAGGAAGTGAGTATTAAAAATGACAGGAAGTTGAACTTAGTGTTCCTTTAACATAAAAAATATTAACCAAGATGCTATGCTGAATTTGATATTTGTAATGAAAAGGTTTTAAGGACTCATGGCTCTCTCAAATGATATGGTTATTCTTACATGGATGAAACATATTTAGCTATATACAATTCAGCTGAGAAACAGGACTGGGGTGTTGGTCTCTCACCTTTACTCATGATTCCAGAAATAGAAGGAATTAGAATTCTCCAGTACCCAAGAGAGGAAATAAATCAGATGACTGCCTTATGTCACAGCTCCAGTTACACTTGCCTTATATCCCAATTCCATCTCTCACAAGCTACATGATCTTGCACAACTTATTCACACTCTCTGAACCTCAGCTTCTCCTTCAAAAGGAGGAGAATATAATTACAGTCTTACGCTATTGCTTCAGGGATGTAAATCAGATGATGTTAATAACTAATGGTATTAGTTAACATTGAACAAATATTGCCTAACAAGAACCCTGAGGTTCACTTCCAGATACCCTTTGGCTTTACATGGTTATCAAGTCACAAAGTTCAGCTAACTTGTTGGATACATTCTGTTCATAAGAGTGGCAGAGAAAAATGTAGCAGACAGATATGTCAGTACTAACTATACTTTCCCCCTTTTATACTATAAACTGTTTGGGGTCAAAAACTTTCTCTTACTCATATTTATAGTCATAAAATTGTCACATAATATTCTTGTATCATAGATGAATGAATGAATGAATGAATGAAGAAACAATTATCAGTTTTTCTTCTTGTGCTAATTTTTAGGGAAACTGAAAATTGTGAGATAGATGATTTCTACCTTACTTGGTAGAATCAAATCACTTTCTTCATAAATAAACGTTCTAAAGTCTATTTGGGTACCAGTTGGTCATCACAAGTAGCAAATTTCAAGCTCCAAACATCAATTTGGTTTGAGTTTGCCACCATACCAGCAGCAAACGCCACATGGCTGTAGAGGGGAATGGAGGGGGTAGGGAGGGAGGGAGAAGAGTGAGGGATCACTTCAATGTTTTGCTTTCAATTCCAAATCAACAAAAAGTTATTTGTTTCTTAATCAGTTAGGCAGTGTGGGGTCCAAGTGTTACATAAAGTCCCTGCTTTACTGAGAGGATAGAAGATTGAAAAAAATTATGTTTTCATTGGGTATGGGTTAATTGTTATATATTAGCAGCCTGGAAAAAAAAGTAACATACTCCAAATTTGACAAATAAAAGGAGATGTAACTCTAGAAATTATTTATAACTTACAAAATATAGGAAGGACACATATTTATTATTAGTATATAAATGTTACAAAGGAGACAGGTAAATTAAATAACAGCCATAAAATGTGTCACTGTATCAATCAGTAGGACTTGTGAATCACATAAAATAAGGAAGTCTAAGGAGCAAGGAATAACGGTAAGAATCATATCAGACTTAAGGCAAGAAGCTGATGCCAGACTGGTCATTTCCTGGGTGGTCCCCTAGTCTTGTCGATATCTGGAATCCCCATTTAGTATCTGGTAAAGCCTGAAATTTGAGAGTCAACTATGAGTCCTCCATGTCACTTGGCCCCACATTCCCAAACCATTTTAAGTCTTGTCACCTCCACTTTCAAGCTATATCTTGACTCCACTTGCTTCTCTCCATTTCCATTACCAACTAACCAGGACCAAGCCACCTTTATCTCTTGATAGAACTCATGAAATAGTCTTTCAACTGACTGCTTTCCTTTCACATGTGACTCCATCCAATCCCTTCCTTACATCATATCTAGGTTCATCTTCTAAAGAGGCAATTCAGTTAACATCACCTACTATCCCAAAACTTTCAGTATCTTCCAAAAAGAACATATGATTCAAACTTCTCAGTTGTGTGCTAGGGCTCCAGGGAGCCCCAAATTCGATCATGATATCATGACACTTTGCTCCACTCACTGTAGTCTGGCTACGATTGCCCTCTGTTAAGACATAGAAACCTTTTTTCTCAGCTCAGGATCATCTGCTTTCTCGTACTTCTGCAATGCTGTTCACATGGCTGGGTTAACTCATCCTTCAGACATAAGTTTAGATGTCAACTCCTTAAAGAGACTTTCTTTGACCTCTGTATCCAAAAATAGGTCAACCTATCTTTCATAATAGCAACCAGGTTATTTCCCTTACAGTTGTGACCATGATGAGTAAACACTTTTTCATTTATTTACTTGTTTATCATGTGTTGAATAAAATGCATAAAAGTATAGCAACTATAAATCCAATAAATATATTTTGTTTGCTTTGACCAGTATATATGGTTTATAAGGTAAAAAAAGGAAAGCGTTAGTTAGGCAATGTGTTTCATGAAAATGAAAGTGCTACTTATCTTTGCACAGGCATTTATATTTTAAAATTTAGTGCTTTATATGTGATGAAGTATTGTTGACTTCTTTTGCCATATTGATGTATATGTATTTATGAAGAAGTAAATACATTTCAAAATTATCCACATACAATATTTTGGTAGAGGCAAAAATGATATAGCTTCTCATTTTAATCTGTCAACGTACACTAGTCTGTTTTTTCTTTTGCAAATAAGCCCACAGACAAAAAAATAAAGAAGACTCTGGTTTAGATTAACTGACATTTGTCTCAGAAAAGTAAGTATTTCTAGCATCTGATTCTTTACAATATTATTAGGAAAATGCTTAATATATTCCAGATGGGTTCAGTGTTTACCAACATATGGTAATGTTGCCAAACAAAGAATATGTAAATTTCAAGTTTTGAAGTCAGCACCATTGAACTTGTGAAACTATGTATGAATTATTTAAGAAGTGTGAAAGTAATGCTATGTTACATAAGAAAGCAAGTTGGGAAAAATATCACAGGCTCTGGTTATGCATGGGCATGCTATATTGCTTTTTGGCTTTGCTTTTGTGTGTTTTAAACATACTAATTATTTTAAGAGATTGATTATATTTCTAAGGTGGAGATAGGCTTCTCACTGGAATATTTTTATTGTTAGTATTCTTTAACATAGATGTTTCAGTTAACAGTTGTATTAACTTACCAGTAGTACCTGAACTCCTCCCCCCCCCCCAAATGTCTCCTAAGAGCAAATATGCCATATCGATTAGGCTATCAACAGGAAGCAGATGCCACATTCAAATTGGGGTAATTTAGGAAGGATTTATAAAAGGGATTGTTTACAAAGATATGTGCAGGGTGTAGGGAAACCACAGGAATAATGCAGAGCAAGAAACAGAAAAACAACAACAACCCTGAACCAAAATACAACTGCTACTGTCTTTGGGTCTAACAGGAGGGAGCTAGCAGTTCTTGGGAAAGCCAAAGAAAGAAGTCAGAGAGAGAAGCTGCAGGGAAAGGAGCAGCCACCTGCCATCCAGGGACAGAGCCAACCAGAAATAACCCTGAAGGAAGAGAGCTGGAATATAAATACTGCAACCTCACTGTCCTGGGCTGTTCTCCATACTGTGTCTTAGTGGGTCAAATCTGAGCACATGGCCTGGTCTTACTGGATTCGAGCAGTTAACTTACTTTCTATTTATTTTAAAAATGAGTTCACACACACAAAATAGGTAAGTTTCCTCATTCACACTTTAATAATAATACTATTATACTTTATGGACACAATAGATTACAAAGCTCTTTAATTTTTATTATCCCATGTGTAGCCTCATAAAAACACTCACAGGGACGCCTGGGTGTCTCAGCAGTTGAGCACCTGCCTTCAACTCAGGTCCTGATCCCAGGACTGGGATCGAGTCCCGCATCGGGCTCCCTGCGAGATGAAGGAGGGAGCCTGTGTCTCTGCCTCTCTCTGTGTCTCTAATGAATAAATAAATAAAATCTTAAAAAAAAAAAAAACAAACACACAGGTTAAGAGCATGGATTCTAGAGTAATACTTCCTGGATTCAAATCTCATTTCCCACTCATAAGCTGTGTGATTTTGGACAGTTTTCTAATTTATGTACCACCATCTCATCATCTGTAAAAAGGGAATAGTAATAGTATCTCCTCCTGGGGTGTTATGAGGATTCGATGAAGCAATACATTTAAAGAGCTGAAAATAGTTCCTAGCGTGTGGTAAGTGCTTATAAACACCAGCTCTGATTCTCATTTCATAGGGACAGAGCTGAAGTCCAATGAATTCAGGGGCTTTAAGGCCATATGGTGTCAGGTAGCATGTGATCCAAGTTCTGACTTAGGATTGCAATTCTTTTTATGCCTAATTACGTAGTCATGGTGTTTTTGTTTAGTTTTCCCAAACATCCACTTGGTTGGCTTTGCTTGTCACCATGTACAATTATTGCTTCTCTTCACTCTGTTTCCACAGGGTAATGAAAACATAATGGTGCTTCAATGGTGGTACGCTATTACTTCCAGTCTGAGAAAACTAACAATCAGCCAATTCCGAAGGAGTACTTCCATGCATTTCAATAGGACCACAGTGCAATCTCCCTTACTTATCTAAATGATTCAATTTAATTATTAATTTTAAAAGAGCGGTCTACTACCAGAAAAGTTTAAACTATTGCTTACTAGATTTATTCAGTGCAGTGACGTCAGTACTGTGAATATTGCATAGTACATAGTAGCTGCTAAATAAATATGTGCTAAATTAACTAATTAATAAAAGTATTCAGCCCAACATACTGCATTATTAATATACAAAAGTTAAAGTACCTACAAGACCAGAAAATACTACAAGACCAGGAAAATAAGAATATCTAGATTCAGATGGAGAAGGATTGATAAATCACAATGTGGAGTTTCTATAGTTGGAAAGGCCTTAAATCAGCATGGCCTTTCAATATAAGCCAATACAACTATACCACACTGAATTCTTTCAGACTGATTTAGGGTTAGTCTGCTGAATTTTCAGTATCTTTCCATAAGTACTGTGAGAGAGAAATGCTGGTGGTGCCATGGTAGGTTTTAAATCCAGATTGTAAATAAGAGTTTTATTCCACTGAATGAATGAATTTACTCCCCACAAAGAGTGAACGTCTTTTTATCTTGCAAAATGTAGTTGTTGAAAACAAAACAAAACAAAACCCCTCCACTAAAGATAATTAGAACAGATATAACTAGAGAAAAACAAACCAAATCATACCAGCAACAAAACCAAACAAACCTAAAAAAATCTTTTATTTAAACTCAGCCATGGATTCTTTGTTAAGAAAAACCACAGGAATGTAAGGGGAAGCCTGTTCCCCTCTCCTCCTAGATCTAGAGTGAAAAACATCTCTATTGAAATGTCTCATCTCAGTTCTTTCTATCATAGTATTTAAAATGTTTTGCTATTGGAGGCGAAGGTAGTGTTGAGAAAAAATAAAGTAGAACATTATAGAACCTGAAGCCCGTCAACGGCTAAACTTCAATTGCTCTACAATATCTTTATTCCAAATAAAGGACCGTCTTCAAAATTGTCTCTAAGTAAACTCAATATCACAAATACATTTGCTAAATCAAGGCTTTTTGTAAGATAGTTCTAGTTTTCAAGATACTGATAATGATCTTGCTTAACACAAAATTTTCCTTTTTTCTTTATACTCAGTAGAGTCCTTTGAAGCCTAAATGTTAATTTTGCCTTCTGTGTGAAGCCTACAACCTGAGAAAAGGTATTTTCTTGAAATGGAAGAGTCTGTGTGTGATAGGTTAGTTTAGGAGGGACATGCCAAATTCAAGTCTTCAATTTGATCATTGATCTTTTGAAGTGATTTCCAAGAATATCAGGCCCATTTACTTTCAAAAGTAAATGCCGAACAAATTTCAAAAGAAATTATGCATTATTTGAAAGGAATTTCTTTTCTTTCTTTCTTTTTTTTTTTTTTTTTAAGTATTAATAACTTAATTCTGCTAAGGGGAAATAATGACAGTTTCTGGGTTAAATTATTTAATATTCATATAAATTCAAAGCACTAGAGTAGTAGGAAAATAAATTGTGTTTTTATATGCAGCTGTTTTGTATTTTCCTTTAAAATATAGTCCTAGGGATGTTTGGGTGGCTCAGTGGTTTAGCATCTGCCTTCCACCCAGGGTTTGATCCTGGAGTCCCAGGATTGAGCCCCGCAGAAAGCCTGCTTCTCCTTCTGCCTTTGTCTCTGCCTCTCTCTCTCTCTCTCTCTCTCTCTTTGTGTCTCTCATGAATAAATAAATAAAATCTTAAAAAAATACAGTCCTAATAATCATGAAAATTTCTTTGAAATTTGAGTTCTTATCAGATAAAAAGTAGTCCTCCATCCTATTCTTTACATATCTCAAATTCACCCTGCCTTCTTGGTGCTTCCTGAAATCCTTATATCAGAGTATGGAGAAAACTATTCTTTTGGTCAAATGTGAAAGAAAAAAGACTAAAATTTCAATCACTGGTTCACACCATATTAAAAGTATCTACCATATTAAAAGACAATACCCCCAAACACTAATATTGGATATTAGATCCTTTCATAATTGTCCCAATAATTTTTCTCAAAAATGTCCCATAGATTCAGGACGTTTTTGTTATGGTAAAATATGGACACAACATAGGACTTAGCGTTTAACTACTTTTAAATGTATGTGCAGCGACATGAAGTCCATTCACATTGCTGGGCAACCAGTACCGTCATCCACCTGCAGAAACTTTACATCTTCTCTGCCTGAAACTACATCCTCATCAGACCATAAGGTCCCTCCCTCAGTCTCTGGCAACTACCTTCCTCCTTTCTGCCTCTATGGATGTGACTGCTCCAGGCACCTCAGGCAAGTGGAACTTTTCAGTTTGTCCTTTGGTGGCTGCCTTACTTCACTTAGTGTGATGTTCTCGAGGCCTGTCCGTGTTGTAGCCTATGTCCAAATCTCCTGCCTTTTTAAGGATGAATATTCTATTGTATACACATACCACATTTTGTTTTTCCCATCCATCTGCCAACGGACACTTTGGTTGTTTCCAAGTTTTGGCTGTTGTGAATAATGCTGCTATAAACATGGGTGTACAAGTATCTGTTCCAGTCCCTGCTTTCAATTCTTTTGGGTGCATATTGCAAGCAAAATTGCTGGATCATATGGTAATTCTATTTTTAGGTTTTTGAAAACTGCCATCCTGTTTTCAATAGCTAACTCAGGGCTTAAAAAAAAGTTAAAATATATAAAAATCAAAAGAAGGAAAAAAAAAAAAACAAGTTTGTATGCCCACTGTAGATTGTTGAATTTCAGGCTAAAAGAGCCTTGCAGTTAATTATTTATCTACCCCATTGTTTTATAAAGATATGAAAACCCTGCTGTCCTGATTCTAGGCAATTTGTGAGATGTGCAAAACTCTAGTATCCTGATTCCTCCCAGGCCAATGGTCCTGCAAACCTATACTTTAATTTGGTGTTTAAAACTTTGTTACAATTTTAGAAAAAAACAAACAAACCATTAGCTTGGAGAACCTCTAGAGATAATTTATTTTTGCTTTGTAGTACTTGAGACTTTCTTATATATATATTACAGGGGCAATATGGGTTATTTTGGCTTTTGATGTCTTCTACTAAAATACCTGGCACCAGTTTAAGGATAGCTGTTGTCTGGAGAATTCTTAAATCTTAGCATCAACACTTCCAAATTAATTCCTATACTAAATAAATTATACTCACACAGAAAGCAAAGTCTATGAAGTATAACCACACTGAATTCTCCTTGAATCCTATAAATATTAATTAAATTACCTCCATTTCAAATATAGGTTTTGTTCTTTTTTCAGAAGCATTATAGCAATATTAATGAACTTGCACACATCCCTCTATGAACTAGGACCATAAGCAACTTCACAGATTGGACGATCTGATTAAAATAAAAATTAAATTGACACCTTGACTTGGTTGTTTGCATACTTCAATAGACTTTCCTTCAAGTTAATTAATGTGTGAATACTTGACTGTGGATTCAATTAACCCATAGGGTTCTTGTTGCTGTATGAAAGAAGGTACACTTATATTTAAAAATGCCCAGATACAACTCCTTTAAAAGAAAGTAGTGCAATATATTAAAGTTATAAAACTAAATTAAAAATCAGCAACAATAAAAATGAAATCTTTTTAGCCTATATATGTAATATATGAATTATATTCTTAAATTTCTAGTTTGCATACATATGTGTAAATAAATAATAAACATGAAATGATAATCAGATATTATAAAAACCTCATTTTCTGAATTTTAATTATAAATATTGCATGTGATGGGCCTATTCATAATAAAGATTTTGGAGTTATAACATATTGTGGTTTTGTCCTAGATATATGGCTTAAAAAGAATTCTTTTACAAATATATGTGGGCATGCCCCCAAATAGATATGTTGGTTGGCAATACTGAATAATAAAATTATATACATCAATCTTTATCAACCCAAATATAAGTTTTTCGGATCCATTAATTTCTGTGAAAATGAGATACATCAAAATCTTCAAGTTACTTACTCTCATTACACACTGAAATATCCTACTGTATCACAGGAGACTCCAATAAAATTTTAATTAAAGTATTATTTTTGCATATATTTATCTCTCTTCTTTACCAAAATATGCATCCTGTGCCAGCAGTGACCACATCAACCTAATCTGCTGCTTTCTCATTAATGCCTAGCACAGCCTGGCACATCTTAGATGTTTAAGAAATATTTTCTGAATGAATAAAAACATATTTTTAGATCAACTGCCTGATTTCCTTTAGGCCCCCTGCCTCACTTCTTTCAGACATGGTGTAATGACTTAAGAATATCAGTTAGTGGGGCCCCATGCTAAATTGTATGATTCATATTAAATTTCTGCTGTTATTCACGGCAACTGTTCCTGCACCTGGCATTCCACACAGCACTGAAGTTTACATCTCAGTGTTAAAAAGAATTGATCACTTGATCGCTTTTGCAAAAGACTCAAGCTGTTAGACTAAGATTACTTTGGGGATGCTATTAGAGCCTAGCAGGTGAAAAAAACAAAGCCACTTATTTAACACAGTTTCTTACTGATAGTTACAGCAACCTTAGATGTGCACATTAATGAGGCAGATTGCCTAGTCTGTGGCACAAATGATGCATACCTAGGAAATTTTGGTGCTGTTCACACACACAAAGAATGAGATTCTTGCTAGATGTGTAACAACAAAGCCATCCTTGCTCCCCATCGGACAGAAGACTCTGTATGGTGCATCACAATTACAGTACTGGGGAAACAACTCAAAAGGGCACACTTTATTGATGGAAGGGAGCTGAGTCATATCTCCTACAGAGATATGCCACTCAGTGTGCTTCATTGAGCTAAGAGGGTCAACATAAGCATACATAGATGCATTTTAGTGTAGACACCAGCGAAGTAGTTAGAGCACGTATAGGGGAAATAGAAAGATGGACGAGCAAATTAAATGTTGCTGCCTGCTTTCATAATTACATTTCTTCTTACGTTATAAATTATACCATCTGAGATTATGTGTTATATCACTGATTTCTCTAATCTCACTGAGAGTTTCATACATTGTCTTTTAAGTAAATTTTATTTTCTCAAGTTACATTAACCAAATGCAGTTTGAGTTAATAATGCAGAGCGAAATTCATGTGGTCATAATCTTAGATTAGATGTGAAAGACTAGAATGTTAGATTCACAATGTGAAACAAAGACAGGTGACCTCATCCCTTCTTCTAACCAATGTCAGAGTCTGTTTTCATCAAATCTGTAAAAAAGATATTTAAAGATTTATCAACATTTTCCAGGGACATTATTTAATAATATGTGAGCAAATAAAGTTGATTAAAGACTTCAAACAAATCTGTAGAGCCCTTATATTTTAGATTTTTTTCTCACTTAAAAATTTTTTCACTTAAAATCTATAAAATTGAAAGACAAGTCTAATATAGGACAACCAGTCAATATGGGTAATTTTACACAACTAGCTTTAGTATTTGAAAATGGCCTATTGTGGTCTGAAAAATCATCTAAAATTATCTCACACAAATATAACTGTATATTTCACCCTTAAAAATATTAACCTTTACTATATTAAACATGGCAATGCCTTACATTTGGGGACTGATGGGCAGAACTCCATGATGACCCCAGGGATTCACAACCTCCTGTAACCCCCCAACCTTTAGGCATGGACAGAACCTGTGACTTGCCTCTAGCCTACAGAATAGGGCAAACACGATGAAATGTCGCTTGTGTGATCACTTTGAGTTACAGAAGACTCTTTCTTGGCTGACTAGACAACAAGAGAGAATTCTTTCAGTTTCAAAGGAGTTGCCATGATGTGAGCCAGCCTACGAGGGGGCTGAATGCCAAGAACCTCAGGAGCTCCGGGAGCTGAGAGAGGTCCCTCACATGAGTGAGCACCCTAGTCCTACAACCACAAGGAACTGAATTCAGCCAACAGCCATTTGAGGTTGGAACAAGACCTTGAGTCTGAAAAAGAGCCCAGGCCAGCCAACCCTTTGACTTCAATCTTGTGAGACAGTAAGTAGAAAACCTAAGTAAGCTATGCTTGGACTCCTGAACCACAGTAGCACTGAGAAAATAAATAAGCATTGTTTTAAGCTGCTAAGTTTGTGGTGAGTTGTCACACAGCCTTGAAAAACCTACTAATTATAAAAAGTAACATACTAATTATAAAAAGTAACAGATCATTTAAAGAGAAACAATTGCAGAATTTTATAAAATTGGTCATTATATGTAATATAGTACTTACACAGCTTTGTAATAGTAAAAAAAAAATCTGGTCCTTTTGAGGAAGTTTTATTTCTGATAGCTTTTAATTTTTAAATGGAATTCAGGCAAATCACATCAGATCAGAAGCACATAATCAAAATTCTTATTTAACTAAAAGACTGTCACATACAGGTGGTGATAGGAACTCTACTTTCCATGAGAATTTCCCTCAAAATAGCTCCCTCTTTTCTGTTTATATCTGTAGATTCTACCAGCAAGAATTAAAAAATTATTTTCCCACATATAGAAAACAGCTAATAACATTTTAGTTTTTCTCATGTTGTCACTTAGGTTGCCAAGATTCTTTTTCCCCCGCTCTTTTTTAAATTTTCAATTCCTGATCATTGACCATGTTTTACTCTCATTCTTTAATATTTTCACATTCATTTCCTCGCTACTAGCCTAATTTTTCATATATTGCCCCACATCTAAATTGTTGGATGTTGTTGACATAACATTGTTCATAACATTCTTTATTATTAAGGCCTCAGTGCTAATCAGATCAGTAAATCCATTCATGCTGTCTGTCGGTAATCTGTGTGCCTTCTCTCTCTCTCTCTTTGCTCTCTGACTCCCCACCTGGTTAGTGGTAAATCAATTTTGTTAACCTTTCCAAAGAACCAGCTTTGGCTTTGTAATTTTTTCTGTACTGAGTGTCTGTTTTGTATTTCATTGATTTCTGGTCTTATCCTATTGTTCCTTCTTCATTCCTGCATGGGTTTTATTTTGACCATCTTTTTTCTAGCTTTTTAACTTTAAGTTATTGATTTAGGCATTTCTTCTTTTATATTATAAGCATTTAAAACTCTGCATTTTTCTCTAAGTGTTGATTTAGTTGTGTTTCACAAATAAGAGGTTGATGTGTTTTAATTATTCATTTGACACATTCTGTAATTCTCTTGATATTTTTTCTTTGGATTATTTAAAATGTGTTGTATAGTTTTCACATATTTTTTTTCTGTGTATCTTATTGCTATTGATTTCTAATTTAGTTCCATTTTAGTCAGAGAATATCTGCAACATTATTTCAATCTATGTAAATGTGTTCACACTTGTTTTATAGCCCAGTGTACAGATTATTTTCTCCAATGATTCTAACATTTTCCTTTTTTTAAAAGATAATATATCAAGATTTGGCTTTCTTTGCATTTATCTGCTTGAGATTTGTAGTTAATCTTGAATCTATAAATTTGTTTTTCACCAAATATGAGGAATTTATTTTTTCACTCATTTGCCTTCCGATTTTCTTTCTTCTATTTTCCTGAGGGTCAAATCTGTTTGATATTTACCCATAGGCCCTTAGGCACCAGTCTTTTTTTTTTTTTTCTTTGTTCTTCTGATTGGAATACCATCTATTAATCTGTTTTCAAGTTCACCAATTCCCCTATCATTTACAATCTACCACGAAGCCCATCCAGTGAATTTTAAAATTCCTATATTTTGTTTTTCTCTCCTATAATTTCTATTGGGATCCTTCTACACCCTTTATCATAGTTATAATAATAGCTTTAAAAGACTTATGTATTAATTTCAAAATCTGGGTCATTCTAGGACAAGTCTCTATTACCTATATTTCCTCCTGAGTTTAAGCTGCATTAAGGTATTCTTATGTCAACTTATTTTGGATTGTATTCTGGACATGACGATTGATTATAAGGCTGTATATCCTGTCACACTCTGAACAGACTTTTCTTTCTTTTTATTTTTTTTTAAGTAATAATGGCTGAATTCAAACTGCAAACTTTTTCTTTGTTGTGGGTATTGTGAAATCTCAGTACAGAATTAGTATGGCTGTTGAAATCTGCTAGATAGATAGATAGATAGATAGATAGATAGATAGATAGATAGATAGATTTTATTTATTTATTTTATTTTTTTTTTTTTTAGAGAGGGGAGGGGGGAGCAGGGAGAGAATCTTAAGCAGGCTTCACACCCAGCATGGAGCTGGACACAGGGCTCAATCTCAGGACCCTGAGTGCATAACCTGAGCTGAAATCAAAAGCTGGATGCTCAACTGACTCAGCCACCCAGGCACCCCTACTCAGCTACTATTTAAAAAAGGGAGAAATTTTTTACTGATAACTCAAAATCCACAACACTAATGTGCATTTTTTTCTCATTCATTCATTGATGTGTTCACTCACTCATTTACTTTCTTCATCCAATAAACAAAGAATGTTTTTAGGGGACATAATGGTTCTGCTAAATGTGTGAAATACTGAATAAGACAAACAGTATGTGTACAAATTTGTAGTGTATTAGAAAATTTAGACCAATTACATCGACCTGCTCAATATCTGACCCACAGACTTCACCTGAGCAGAATTTTAATTAAATCTAGCATAGAATCCTAGAGTCTTGTATTGGTTTATATGATTTCTTTTCTTGTCCATGTGTTTCCGTGACCTACACTATACATAGTTGCAGTAATACTGGAAGTCACGCATATTACTAAATATTTCTTTCAAGTGTAATGATCTATTTTTAATTGTAATTATAAACCAATATAAGACATAATAGTACTATATTGCTAATGGTTAATATTTATTCCCATTCTGCATTCTCCCACACCTGATTGCCCTGACTGACAGACATCATGAACAACAACAACAAAAGTTTCCTTCTACTACTTACAGGTTAACATTCTTTTTAGGAAAAACTAAGCCAACTTGTATCATATGTAATCATCTTCTAATGATTTTGAATTATTTTTTAATCCCAGAATAGCTACTTTAATTACTTTGAGCTAAAGATGCACCTCTATTTTTAATTTTAAATTCATCAGAGTAAGTTGCCTCTTTTTAGCATTGAAATATATGTGTCATTTCAGGGATGGAACAAATCATTTTAATAGATGTATTTTTTTAATTTTTATTTATTTATGATAGTCACACACAGAGAGAGAGAGAGAGGCAGAGACATAGGCAGAGGGAAAAGCAGGCTCCATGCACCGGGAGCCAGACGTGGGATTCGATTCCGGGTCTCCAGGATCGCGCCCTGGGCCAAAGGCAGGCGCCAAACCGCTGCGCCACCCAGGGATCCCTTAATAGATGTATTTTTATTAATATATTTCCCTCAATGTACATTTTTCCAAAAATTTGAACATGATAAAACATGAGCCCTCAATTTTTTCTTTCCCAAATTGGCAAGGGTTACAACATATCTCTCTGGGATTGCTAATAATTTTCTACTGTAAGAAATAAGAGCATAACAAAAACAATAGAATTCCTTTTAGTTGAAAACCACATGAACATTGCTCAGGATTTAGGATTTGTTTGATGATATGTTTAGTCATTATTTTATAAGCATTAAATAACCAGATCCAGATCACCTCTGAGTTGAAAGTTGGCCATTCTATTTTTAAAATTTGAAATCATTGTATAAAAGCTACTCTGGCATGCCAAATGAATTTTTCCAGCCCATTCTCACTGTATCAACTAACATCTTTCAATCGACAAATTGCACTTTGGCATGAACAGAAGGATGGACTTCTGCCACTTTTTTGGTCCCTACTAAAATAGCTATGAACATATGCAGTGTGTTGTTCATTTTTAGAGCTTGAGGATGGCAGGTTTAATGGCACTAAAAGGCAATGAATGGATGGTGACTTGAAGACCAAATATGCTTAGCAGGAGATGTACAAGGTCATTTAGCAAGGCTTGTGTATGCTAGTCTGGAATTCTCTGACATGTTATATTTCAGTTTCATCCCACACGCTATCATTGCCTTCCTTGTTAACCTTGCCTAATTAAAACCTGTTAGCAAGAAAGAAGAGATTAGATTTTTTTCTATAAGGCTTTAAGCCTGGAACCAACATAGGGGAAACGATAGGTACCCTAATTTGGAATGGACTGAAGCTCATTTTCTAATGATGACAGCTGTCCAAAAATGCAATGGGATGCTTTGGCAGGCTAAGGTCTATATTCATGGACATGTAGGTGCTGAGGCTGTACCATTTGAAGGACCTGTTATAATAAAAAATGAAGCAAATGATAGGGGTTATTTATTAGATGGGGATGATTATAGTATTAGATGTGTGCTGAGTTGTCCTCCAAGGTGTCCTTTAAGGTATACTTGCTGCACACAAAAATATTTCTGTAACACATTAAAATAGTTTTAGTTTATTTCCCTTTTCATTGTGGCCTCTCTAAAATATGTTTCTTGGGGTCCCTATATTTGTAACCTAATCTAAAAATGAAATATATAAGGAAAGATTTGATACAACAAATGTGTTGGTTGGGTTTTTTAAATTGTTCTGCAATAACTGATTACTTGGCTAAATAAGCCTTGAACAATAAAAGCCTTTACATATCTTCCTAGTGTGTTTCAGCAGTTCAATGATCTCTTCCAAGGCTAGGGATTTTTATCTTTCTGCTCCACCATTCTCAGTGTAAAGACTTTTTATGGTCAGGCTTTATTTTATTTATTTATTTATTTTTTGCTTCAGAGTAAGAAAATCACTGATAATATTCCAGAAAGCCAATTCTCTCTCTCAGTAGTATCCAAATCGAGATATTGGAAGTAACAAGGCAAAATTCTTTCCCCGGTGCTTAGGTCCTTTGTCACTAAGTAAAAAATTTCCTAGAAGCAAGCATAAGAATCACCTTGAACTGTCAGTGAGAACTAGGTCATATGGCTGTTCTTAGATCAAAAACTGCAAATGAGAACAGGATTACCATGATTAATTTAGATTACTGTTTCTTAACTAGGAGTGGTACTACTCTCTAAGGAGTATTTAGAACAATTTGACAGCCTTTTTTATTTTTTTTAAATTCTTATTGTGTCTAGAACATAAAGGTGAATTTGAATTGCAGGAGCTAAGAATAGTAAACATGATGCTGGTAGCAAAAAGCTGTGCTTAATAAAGATTTTGTCCTACAAAAGTCTCAATGGAAGCACCAGCTTAGACAAAAATACCTTTCCTTGGAGCTAGACACACCATTGCCTGAACAAAATTACATTTATGGAGGTAAGGAAAAGAAAAAAAAAAAGGTTTGCTTTGTGATGGGCAAGTAATTGTGTCTGCCATGAAGGGGAACAAAGTTTCTCACCCCAAAATATGCCTCTTTGGCATAAGGATATTTTAGGCTCATTATATTTAAGAATCAGCAAACATAGGGGGGCCTAGGTGGCTTAGTTGGTTAAGTGTCCAACTCTTGGTTTTGCTCAGGTCATGATCTCAGGTCATGATCTCCTTGATATCAAAACCCTTATCAGGCTCCAGGCTCAGTGAGGAGTCTGCTTGAGATTCTCTATTCCTCTCTCTCTCTGCCTCTTCCACTCATGCTCTCTATTAAGAAAAAAAAAAAAGAAAGAAAGAAAAAAAGAAAGAAAAAAAGAAGAAACAGCAGACCTAAGAAAAGCTCCAAAAACAAAGTAAAAGTTTCTCAAGGATGTCTCCCTCTCTATACCAGGGATAGGAAGATGATCAGATAAATTCTTGTCAGTGAAGAAAGCTTGGGCTTAAATCTGCGTAACAATCATACCCTTGTTTACTGTGCTTTGCCTGATAACTTCCCATAACTGGCTCCTCCACCCTCAACATCTTTTGTCTTTTTCTAGAGATGGAATCAAAGTCATGGCTTGGGCCATTTTAGGAAGTTACTCAGATTACCTGTGTACCTCCCATGTATACCAGGAGTACACACATTATTAAACTTCTGTTTGCTTTTTCTCCTGTTAATCTGTATTTTATTATAAGGAAGATCTCAGCCAGGAACCTAGAAAGGCAGAGGTAAAATTATTTTTTAGTCTCCCACAGCCACAATTGTTATGCTTTCTCTCCATGGCTCATTCCTTTATTTTTATAAAACTCTGAAACTACAAAGGGAATGTATATATAAAACTGTAAATACCTTGTGAAAGATATTAAATGTCACTTTGTCTTGCATAATGCTCTACCTTTCTGTGATAAATATTGGTTGATGATGCTGGCAATGGCATGTGTGAAGGGTTATAGATTAGTCTGAAGAGAAAAGTAAGTATATCGGGTGATTATAAATGCCAAAACATTACTTATGTGTTTGAAGTTAGCTTTATCCAAAAGGTTTAGCATGAGCTTGAACTTTGATTTGTTTCGTTTCATATAATACATGTTTGATGCTTTTTAAAACTAAAATCCTGATCAAAGATAAGTCTAAAAGTAATATTTTCACTTTTATTAAAACCCTCTATAAGAGTAAAGTGGGATTTTGATATAAAATAAGTTGAAGGGGGATTTTAATAATGCATGGAAACTTATACCAAGATCAATTTTAAAGCTACATGAGCAGTGATGGGAAATATGCTCCAATATTCAGGTAAGTACTAAGCAAATGTTAGGATATATAAATTATTTTTATAGTCAGTATAAAAGCACTGTTGTTAGGAAAGTACTCAAAAAGAATACTACTAAAATGTTGAACTCATTTGTTACTATGTTTTAATTATTTCTGATAATTGTCCATTTGGTAAAATTATATTACCATTGTAACTAGACCTGAAAAGATCTTCAGGTTCACTCTAATACTTCTAGAAGTACTACTCCTTTTCCCAACAAAGAAAAATACCCATGACTACTCATCGGATTCCCATCCACATCGTGTAGGCTTCTAGACTCTTCCCACTCTGCGACCTACCTTATGATAAACTTAATAAATATATCTTTGATCAGCACAGGGTGAAAATCCTCCCTGATATTTAATATTTAATATTTAATCTACCTCTTATTCTCCTGTATTTACGTAATTTCATAAATTACCCTTATATAACTATTCCCTGTGCTCACCTAGCCCAGTTATGCACAATTTGTTGTTTAATAAATGCTTTTTGAGTATGATCATGATAAATTAGCTTCTCAAGTATAGTAATGTTTCTCCAATGACCTGAAAAAGTTACTAAACAAACAAACAAAAATAATCACTCTACTTCACGTGGAATCAAGCCTATGTTTAAATAACTTGGAAGATAATAAGATTAAATCTAGAAGGATCCAATATTTATTTCTGCTGATTTTTAATATTCATTCACATTCACTGAGTCTTAAATTATGAAGGTAGACAAGAAAAGGTAATTTATAAAATCAAATAATAAGATTAGAGTCACTATATGGATATCATACTGCTAAAAAAGAAACAACAAATCCAAAATGGACTCATTTGCCTGCATGACAGTGAGAGGTACAGTTTCAACCTATCCCAGGAATGTAACTTTCAGTAATCTGATATTTGCTGGTCAGCACTAGTGACGTAATCAAAATTAAAAAAAATTTTGCTGGTTCCATCCTGCCAAAAGAACATGTTCTCGCTTGAAATAATTTTTTCTCTTCTTTTGCTAATAATTCTTTCTTATAAAAACTTTGTTTTGTACAATTGCTCTTTGCATCTCTCTGCTTCCTAGATGGGATGCTGCTCCATTCACGAATCCCTGAATAAAGTCAATCAGATCTTCAAATTCACTCAACTGAATTTTCACTCTTTGACAATCAACGAAATGCACAATGCAATATCAGGGTGATCTTTATTATCAGATTTTTTTTTCAGAAATAAAGTTAGTATTTTAGAAACAATATTTGGCCTGTGGCATTCCATTCTTTTTTTTTTTAATTTTATTTATTTATTCATGAGACATACACACACACTCACACACACACACACACACCTACACACAGAGGCAGAGACCCAGACAGAGGGAGAAGCAGGCTCCATGCAGGGAGCCCAACGTGGGACTCAATCCCGGGTCTCCAGGATCAGGCCCTGGGCTGAAGTCGACGCTAAACCGCTGAGCCACCGGGGCTGCCCGCATTCCATTCTTTATAAGGAATCATATACTACTCTATGCTACAGTCATTTCATACTATTTTATTCTACTAGCACAAAAGCAATGTATATAAAACAACTTTATTTCTTTTGTAAACAAAAATAAAACTGTTCAAAAGTTAAGTTTAAAATGTTTATTGCTGCCTTAAACACAGGGCAGAGGTTTTGTTGTTACTGTAAAATTTTAGAAAATCAGGTAAGACCATAGGGTGATGTAATACTTTGTAACTTGATGTTTCTTTAATTAAAAACATGTTGTCTTGATATATGTCTCTCAAAAAGGTTTAATTTTTAATTCAGTTCTTAAATGTGATAAATGTATTTGCTATAGACATTCATTTCTGAGGGACGCTTGGGCGATTGAGTGGTTGAGTGTTTGCCTTTGGCTCAGGTCATGATCTTGGGTCCTGGGATGAGTCCCACATCAGCTCCCTGTATGGAGCCTGCTTCTCCCTCTGCTGATGTCTCTGCCTCTCTGTGTCTCTCATGAATAAATAAATAAAAATCTTAAAAAAATCATCTCTAAGATACTGAAGTTTATGGAAAGGGTTTTCAATTGATAAAATACTTCGCAAAACCATGCAAAGTTTTAGCCAGGAAGTTGCCACACCACTGAAGCTTGTCAATGGCAATTTTAGCTACATTTTCTCTAAGAATTACTAGTCTATAAACTTGATTCTAACCACAACCCTCTTTCCTTTCAAATATTTGCTTCTAGGATGGGAGTTCAGTAGAGGCAGCCTCAAAAAACAATTCCAGTGATTCCTTTCAGTCAGTTTTATATACTGTATTACACTTCCCAGAACTATTGTGTGAATGCATTATTTGTCCCTACACCCAAAGAAAAAAAATCAAAATATTCATTCAGTGATTCTATATATCAGATTCATTTAGTAAGTCTCCCCACCACACACACACATTTACTTCATTATAGGCACTGGAGATGTAATAATGAGCAAAAGAAACACATATCCTAGCTTACCTGAGGGGAAAGTATACATTTTATCTCATCTAAGAAAAATTAGTATTAATTGATAATGGACATATCCAAATTTGAAAAGATAATTTTCCCTTAAAAACAGAGAACTGCTTAGCAACATCCGGGTGGCTCAGCAGTTGAGCGTTTGCCTTTGGCTCAGGTTGTGATCCTGGGGGCCTGGGATCCAGTCCCACATCGGACTCCCTGCATGGAGCCTGCTTCTACTTCTGCCTGTGTCTCTGCCTCTCTCTCTGTGTCTCTTAGGAATAAATAAATAAAATCTTTAAAAAACAAAACAAAAAAATCAAACATAAAAACAAAACAAAAAAACCCCCAGAGAACTCCTTAGGGGCTCCTGTTTGGCTCAGTCAGTAGAATATATGACTCTTGATCTCTGGGTCGTGAGTTCGAACCCCACACTGGGTGTAGAGTTTACTTCAAAACAGAGAACTGTTACAGAGAAAACAAAGTGGTCTCATGGGTATATTTTATGGATCTAGGCACAGGTCATTGGTAGAATCGGCACTAAAACAAAGAGATAAGAGGTAAGTAAAGTTTAGGTGGTAAAACCTACAGGATTTTGTGATGGTTTGAATCTCTTAAGAAGGGAAGTTGAAGTGTTAAATACAACTTAAAATTTTTGTTTGTGCAGGTGGATGGTACAATGTAAGGATCATTAATTAATCAATGGTAATTAGTCACCATTCTTCTTTTTGACAGTAAATAAAATGTAACATAGGCATTTAGTATCCTAACTAAAGATTATATGTTACAGCCTCCTTGAAGCTATATAGCTATGTGAGTAGGTTTTGGCCAAAGAAATGCAATGATATATGCAAGTCAGGTCATGTGTGTGAAAACGAAAAAGTATCTTCTATGGATTTCCCTTCCTTTTTTCTCTTACTAACTGATGGAATGGGGATGTAATGGTAAGAACTGAAGGAGGCATTTTGTAAACAGAGATGGAAGATGTAAGGATGTGGAAGTGACCTACTGGAGCCCAAGTCCTTGACGCTCTAGAACCAATATAGCATACCTGGACTGCTCAGAGGGATAAACTACCTCCATAGCACTATATTGTATCTATATTTCTTTTTAATAATTTTGTGTAAATAAGCTTCTTTTTTTCTTTTGGTGTCCTAGCTAAGTGTTTTAGAATATAACCCTCTGTATTTAATCATTTTATCAATGTTAATGACTCCCTTGAAAGGAACTCTATTTTTCTCAGTGTGATATATAAAAACTGTGGATCTCAGCATTTGAAATATATAGTTGTAGACTATGAAGGGAAAAAACATGGGGCATCAAGGAGATTATAACTGATTGGTTGATGGATGAAGTGGATTATGCAAGGTAAAAGAAATCCCCATCTTCTCTGAAGGGGGAAAAAGAAAAAAATATGGGAAGCCTCGCTAGTTATCCATAGGTGACATAGACATGGATTTGTTTAATGAGAGAAGGGAGTAGAATTGGGAAAATATTTTAATGTAATAAGAGGCAGGATTTAAATAATAAAATCTTTGCAAGCATTTCTCATGATAGTCTTGAGAAAGATTATGACTTGTTGTCCCAATCCCAGTAGGTACTGGGCCATCAATAAAGTCTACCAATACTTTGAAAAGTAAAATACTCTCATTTTTTGCTTGATTACTTCACATTTCAAGCAGCTGTACCTACTGGACGAGGCTCCATTAAGATTAACAAGGCTTACATTTTTTTTCAATGTCAATTAAGTCATAAATACTTTGTGGGTAAAGACTATGCCATGTATTGTATATTTTTGTGGAGCTCAAGATTTATTGCTAAGCATGAGATAGGTATCCAATATCTACTTCTAAAAATTACTCTTGTGACATATTTATATATCATAATTTTGGATATATTCAAATCCCATAGATTTTGGATATTGAAATGCCATCTAGGCAGTATCTTTTCAGTCACCATAATGTAGCTTATTAGAGATCAATACACTGTCCGCACTGTCCGTGAACTCCTTGGAATCCCCTCATATTTCCAGATCTTCTTCCACCAAACTAGAAGACTTGCCTTGTCATTAGTCTGTCACCCATTTATAGAATCCTTATATGTGTCAGACCTTACACGAAAGCACCAGAGAAGAAAAAAGGCAAGACTAAGACTTTTTAGAAAAGTATTTCATGGGCAGCCCAGGTGGCTCAGTGGTTTAGAGCCGCCTTCAGCCCAGGGTGTAATCCTGGGGTCCTGGGATCGAATCCCACGTCGGGCTCCCTGCATGGAGCCTGCTTTTCTCTCTGCCTCTTTCTCCTCTTTCTCTCTCTGTATCTCTCATGAATAAATAAATAAAATCTTAAAAAAAAAAAAGAAAGAAAAGTATTTCACATCAGCCTGGAGTTATTCTTGCTGCTTTCCTACACGTGGCTTACGTTTGAGTTTCTCCATGACTGGTCCTGACTGTACTCATGATGCCGATTTCTAAATAATTCTCTTTGACCAGTTTCTAAGAGCCAAAGTACCAAAATTTGTGGTAATTACATTTAATGCATACCTCTGTTTGCTTCACTATTTTGACAGATCCTTGATATTCTGTACTAGTGAAGTATTTTACTAACAGTATTCATGTCCCACCTTTTTTGCTTCAATGAGCATTCTTCCTTACTCTCCCGCTCTTTTCTATTTGACTTTCCTAAAGTAAACAGTGCAGAATTTATATTATTGGTTAAGCTTCAAACATTTACTTCAAACTTACCATTGGCTTCAACACAAAAATCAAATCATTTTCCTTCCTTCCTTCCTTCCTTCCTTCCTTCCTTCCTTCCTTCCTTCCTTCCTCACCCTTTCAATCTCTCTCTCTCTCTCCTATAGAATCCATGATCTTCTTTCCAAGCTAAGAAAACAAGGTCCATGTAACACCATTAGCTAATAGGTAATGCAAATTAAAACCATAAGGAGATTCCATTGTGTACCTACTAGAATAGTTACTATTTAAAGACAGACAATACCAAGTGCTGATAATGACATGAAGAAACTGGAATTCTCAAAGAGGACTGACAAGAATGCAAAATTTTAAAGCCACTCCGTAAAACAATTTGACAGTTTCTCATAAAGTTAATCAGACATTTGCCATACGGTCCAGCAATTCCACTTCAAGGTATTTATCCAAGTGAATTGAGAACTTATGTACAAACACTGTATTTGAGTGTTTTATTATTCATGTTACTTTTCACATTATAAATCATATTGTTCAAAATAACCAAATATTGGGGAAAACAAACCCAAATTCTCATTAGCAATTGAATTGAGTGGATGAATGATCAATATTCCATGAATATCCATTCAATGGAATATTGATCAGCAGTAAAAAGGAAACAAACTACAGGTACATCGCAACAATATGAATGAATCTCAATGGCACTGTAGCCAAACTTAAGAGACTATACAATGTATGACTCCATTTGTGTAACATTCTGGAGAAGGCAAAAGCATAGATGCAAGAATTAGAAGATTGGTTGCCAAGGCTGGGAATCGGGGTGAGAGGTTGATGGCGAAGGGGCATGAGGGAATGTGGCTAAGTTGACCACAGTGTTCTGCATCTTGACTGGTAATGGTGCCACAATTACATATCTTTGTCAAGACTCACAAAACTGTAAAATGAAAAATGAATGAACTTTACTGTGTAAATTATGCCTCAATCTTAGAAAATGGGAATCAGAGGTAAGATTTATTAAAAAAAACACATATTATATTTGCTACATTTGCTATATTACTACATTTGCTCAGAGTTCTGATTCTGCGAATGTAACACTGTATGGATTAGGAAGTAGAAAGAAGAAAAAAATTATCTCCCCTTTGCCTAAGATTAGTTATAGGCAATTTCTTTTGAAAGAACCACATTTATCTTTAAAGTCCTTTCTTCTTTTCTTTATTTCTGTCTATACCCTGCTGGTCCTTGCTCTAGCTTTCAAAACATCTTGGACCGTCTTGATGTCTTCAGCATCAAGCGTCCTCTGTGTATGTCTATATTTTTGTCCTACAGCCTTACATTCTTCACAATTGCCCACTGTCTCAAACTCTGCTCAAATAGCAGTGATTTTTTTCTCTTATAATGTATATGGGGAAATTGATGTTGTTGAATTAATACAAAAACATAAAAGCATGGGACACAAGAAGATACGTTGGGCAAGAGAATCTATGTCTTTTAAAAATTAGTCTTTAACTGCCACATCATTGAGGAAATTCAAAGAAATTGAAATACTTTATAACTATCTATATGTTTGTAATTTTAATGTTACATAAATATATATTAAACTTAGTATATGTTAAAATCAATCCGTGAGAGAGAACACACTAATATTTTAGTCTGAACACACAGCATCACAGCATGATGAGAATCTCCAACTGTTAAGCTGGCTCTCCTAAATGGTTTTCTTTTCTCTCAGGCCCTCCTTTCCTTTTAAGTCTAAATGTACAAAACCTTTTAGGTTCCAAATTGTTTTTCTGTCACCAACAACACCCAATGTTGTTGGTTACCTTCACATGGGCATTTTACCTTTTGCCTTGCTAACAAAGTCAAATTTCAGTCACTCCTTGGAAAAAGAGAGGGAGACAAACCATGAGAAACCCCTAACTCTGGGGAACAAACAAAGGGTTGTGGAAGGGGAGGCAGGTGGGGTGTTGGGGTAACTGGGTGACAGGCACTGAGGAGGGCACTTGATGGGATGAGCCCTGGGTGTGATACTATATGTTGGAAAATTGAATTTAAATTTTAAAAATGTAAAATAGAAAAAAAGAAGAGAAAAGAAAAGGAAAAAAAAAATCTTGGATGTGCAGGTGCCTAAGGAGAGGCTGGCTCACTCTGGCTTTGTCAGGTATATAGCCACAATGATTTATTCCCCTTACCAGTGAATGACTTCATTAAGGAGAACTCAATTTTGCTTCTGGGAAAGATATTCCTCACACTTTAAAAGGAACAGGAGTAGATGCTATGGACTGAATTGTGTCCCCCTCCCAAAATTCATATATTGAAGCCCTGATCCAAATGTGCCTGTATTTGGAGATATGGCCTTTAAAGAGGTTATAAAGGCTAAGGATAGGGCCTTAATCTAAGAGGGCCAGTGTCTTCATAAGTAAACTAAGAGACACCAGAGCTCACTCTCTCCACAGGCGGAGTCCAGAGGAAATGCTGCAGGAGAAGGCAGTGAGAAGATAGCAATCTATAATCTAGGAAGAGAGCTCCCACTGGAAGCAAAATTTTCTAGCATTTTGATGGTGGACTTCTGTTTTCTCACAACTGTGAGAAAATAAATGTCTGTTGTTTAAGCTACCCGGCCTGCAGTACTCGGTTACGGCAGCTCAAGCAGACTAATACTTAAGGGAGACATCCGTTTTCTCTTTCCAGGTTTTGGATGTGGCTGTGCAGATATCTTGAGTGCATGAAGCAAAAAGCCTGAAGGCAAAAGCTGACAGGACAAGGATATCAGTTGGAGGGAAAGAATATGGGTCCTTGGTGATTGCACTGAACTCCTCATATTCCAAACCTGCCTCTCCTCACCCACCCAGCTTGTCACTTAGTTGGATTCCTACCCGCCCATATCCCAACTGACAGTGTTCCAATGATGGTGACAGTGATGCCTCTCAACTATGGGTGGATGTGGGAGGAGAGGAGCCACAGGGTCTGTCTATATAGGCAAAGGCCCTTTGGTCAGGAATTGCCTGAAAACAATTTTTACCAGTGGAAAGCTTCTAAATGTGTCTGACCTAAACCCCTCATGCTACTTTGTTTGGAATAAGAGTCTTATCTTTGGTAGCACTTGTCCTTAACAGACTATAAACACCCATCTCGTAAATTCTTTATCTCTTTTAAAATTTCATTTGGAAAAGACATTTAGACTATCACTGTTTTCACACAGACCCCAAGCCCTGTGACAAGCCAGCTGGCTCTGGCCCAGCCTGTGACTTTTCTTGGCACCAAATTTTGGTTCTTAAATAGCTCAATGGGAGCTAAGCTATCAGAATCCGTCTCATTGTATGCCCTTCTGTGGCATCAGTGAAGGCCACCTGTTCTTCTCACAGCCTTTGTCACTTAGTTCAGGATGTGGGCTGCCTCTGTTGGGGCAGATCATGAGCTGTGGGGTGCCTGGGAGCTAACTGTGAGCTACTTTCTGCCTCTGCAATATGTGTTGTTTTTTCTTCTGTTTTGTACCTTGTCCCATAGCAATACAGGTTTGATTTTGTCCTAGGTTTTCTGAAAAACCCTTTTTATATCTTTTAATCCTAACAATTTCTCAGGGTAGGTATTGGTATTCCTGTTTTACAGAGATATGAAGTCACTTGTGTGAGGTCATCAAGAGTGTAAGTGGCAGAGTCAGGATATAAACTCAGATCAGCCTGACCCCAAAGTCTGCATTGCTAAATACTTCATCTATTGCCATTGTAAAATATTACACAGTAGAGGAAATACTATTCTTTTCTCTCTTGGATCAGATAAAAAGGACTTTAAAGGAAAGAAGAAGAAGGAGTGAAGAAGAGATGATGGCCTAATGGGTCAAAATCAACATTAGGCTTATGAAGTCTTTGACTATCTAAGCACTGAACCTTGTAGGGATCCAGTCATGAAGTATGCTAGAACAGGAGAGAAGTCCCTGCATCTTTCCAGTATACCTGTTTCCATACCTCCTATAATGGCACCCTCTAGCTTCCTCCACTCTGGTGATTCTGATATGATTGTGCATCACATCACTCCATTCCCTTAATTATGTGAATGGTCCAGGAGTAGATATGTTAGCCAAGTCAGGCCAACCACCAATTGTTATTCACTGAAGACAGTGAGAGGTCAGCCTTCTCCTTCTGTTGAGATTACTAAGCAGAGATGATTTCAGCCTGGATCCATAGATAATCATGTGTCTAAATTCTTAGAAAGAACCTGTATACAGTAGTAAGAATGGGTGGAGAAAGATGAGAAAGTCAGAAATTGAGAGACAATTTGAGTGGCAGTTGAGTTCCTGGTTTCAATCCCTGAGATCTCTAGACAAATCTTGTTTCCTGTGGCAAACTTTTGGACTATGTGAAATGCCCCAGTGCCCTTGCATTAAGTCTCAACTACTTTTTTATTTTATTTTTTATTTTTTTTACATTTCTGTTACTTACAACCAAAATACTATTGACTACAGTGGACTCCAGGGGCTGAAATAAAGTCAACACCCTCATCTCAAACCACAGTTTCCAAACTCCTATGATAAAGTTGCAAACTGGACAAGTGATAAAATCTCAGATATTTGATATGATATGTGCCGTAAGGCTGCTGGAACTTCTAGGTTGTGGCAATGCTTGGAGTCAGCTATAATGGAGCTGGCAGCGTTAGTTTCTGAGACTGAGAGAATGATTCACTTGAGTTGAAATAGAAGTCTAGCGTCCTCAGGGACATGGACATGGACATGGAACATGTTCAGTGCTCAAACAAAGGGCTGAAGGGGTACACAATACAAAATAAATAAGAATGTAGTCATGTGATCCGGGTAAGGATGAACTTCAGAGATAATGACACAGGTGCCAAGTAGTTTATCTTAGGCATAATATATATCAAATTTGCAACAAAATGGACATAGTTCATGTCTTCATCTACCAACCTCTAATTGCATGCCTACTATACTCAGGTATTGTGACTATGATACAAGTTTGGTCTGACAAGCATAAGATCCAGTCTGAGATAAATAAGTAGAATTGTATAATGTGGGAAGGCTATGTGAGCAGAGGATCCCAGGGTATAGGATTTCAAGGGCTAATAGGTTTTACTTGTTTGTGAGGCCAAAAAAAAAAAAAAAAAAAAAAAAAAAGAAAGAAAGAAAGAAAGAAAAGAAAAAAAAAAAAAAAGCAACAACTATTATCTGACCTTTCCTTATACTTCCTCAGTTTTGGTCTCTCCACTGAGCTCCAAACTCCTATCTCGATCTTCACTTAGAAATCTGAGTTATCTCAAATTTAGCATGGCCAAAATAAGTCTATTCCCCTGTCAGTCTTCCTTGCCCCAAAAAACAGCTACACTATCCATCCACTGAGTTGTTCAAGTCAAATATATGTGAGTCATCCTTGATTCCTCTTTAAATGCACCTCCTCACACTCATCCAATTCATCAAGTCCTGTTAGTTCTTAGATGGTCAAGTTACCCCAAGCAGAGGAGTACATTCATACCCTCTCTAAGAGTGAGTTAATACATTCTCATGGTATAAACAGGATTATTGTGATACCGACTGGTTTATCACTAAACCTTTCAATTTTATTTTATTCTAATAAAACATCATTTTGAACATTGTGTTTCTCATTCTTATTAGATTGAAACTGGTACAGCTTCCTGGGCTGATAGGCTCATTTCTTCAGTTACAGTTCAAGAGTAATAAATATGTAGCATTCCTGAAAGTACGCTTCATCACTTTCTACCATAGGTGGGAAAAAGTTTATAACACCGATACTGCACAACGAAGGTCATGTGGCAATAAATGCTGCTTGTCATATATCCTCTCGGTTGTATTTCTTGAAAATATCTCCTGGATAGACCCTAGCATGGAAAAAGTAGAATTAACTTTATTTATTTTCATTCTTTTAGTCTGCTAAAATGGGGAGAAAAGGGAAAAAGAATTATTAAGGAGAGAAATAGAATGACTTAGTAAAATGGGTCAGACCAATTAAAGTTTAGCACTCCTCAAAATAATGAGTGTCTGGGATTAATGATAAGAATTTTGGGGGTCACTTAGGTCTTTAAACATGTAATTTACTATTTGAAAATTTTTCTTTGAAATGAGCAGTGATTTCAAAAAGTTGCAAATTGGGTTTATAATAAGTCAGAGATCAGGTATATCACCTGCAGGTAAAAGTAGAGCATTACAATTTGCCTATTTCATCCTCTGCAATACCAATAAAATCCATCGATCTAAGAAAGTCATGCTATCATCATAATATAGGTGTCTCTCTTTGTGTTTTATACAAGTTTTTTTAGATATTGAGATCTGGAATTTTAAATTATTATATGCGATGAGAAGAGAACACCATGTAATGAGAATGCTTGTTAAATGTCTATTTTTACCACTTCCATTCATCCTGCAGTCCTGGTGACCTATCACAATAACTGTTGGACTTTGTTGCATCCTGGATAATCTGGGCAAAAAAGCACCAACCTATTCCCTAGGCCTCAGTTAAATATATGGGCCTTGCCTCTTGAATATGTGACAATGAGGGATGGGATTATATTTTGTGTACTATTTTCTCTGTCTACAAATAGCTATTATTTCATGTACGTCATGTAGAAAGAGATCTCTAGGACAGTGCACTATCTTTTACAAGAGTTACAAAAATGCAATTGAATTATAATTCCTGGATCTTTTTCTTTCCCTCTAAAAATGAAAAATAAAACTTTTGGAAGCATTTCAGGAAGAGTAGACACAAGAAATAAAATTAAGCCCTATAAAAGAGTTAATACCCTGTCCTGTCCTGATATCTTAGGATGAAATAATTTATATAATCATACATTTGTCCTATGTCAAATATAGGACTAAGGTCCAATACGGATGAAATGTAAGACAGAATTCTTGGTTGGTTCTACCATTTTCCTTTATAGAAGTCAATGATTAAAAACAAACTTGGAGACATATATAGAACATTTCACCTAACAATAGCAGAATACTGTTTATTCATGTATCCTGCTAAAGGCTGAATTGTGTTTCTCCCAAATTCATATGTTGAAGGCCTAACCTTCATCATGATGATATTTGGAAATAAGGTCTTAGGAAAGAGGGATTAGGTAAGGTCATGAGGGTAAGGTCCTCATGATAAATATGATAATGCCTTTATGAGAAGAGATCAGAGACTGCTCTCTCTCTCTGTCTTTCTGTCCTCTGTCCCTCTTTCTTTTGGCATATGAGGATACAGTGAAAAGGCAGCCATCTGCAGGCCAGAAAGAGGGTCCTTACCATTACTCTTTAATCATTAAAGGATTGCTTTCATAATTTAAAATCTTGCTAAAATAAAAGTTCAGGCTGAGACAGTTTCACTAGAGAATTCTACCAAAATTTTAAGAACTAACAATTTTATACAATCTCTTTCAGAATATCTCTTCTTCCAGAAGATGAGACAACACTTCCTAACTCATTTTATAAGGCCCATATAACCCTAAGACCAATGTGACAAACACAGTACCAAACAAATACTCATTGTCTCTTATTTATTAACTTACATGCAAAAATCCTCAATATAGCATTCGGATTGAATGAATGAATGAATTCATCAGCAGTGTATAAAATCACGTACCATGACTAAGTGGGATTTATTCTATGCATGTAAGACTGATTCGATGTTTGAAAATCAATCAATGTAACACATTACAGCAACAAGCTAAAGAATTAAAATCATATGATCAATCAACACAGAAAAAGTATTTAACAAAAATCCAATATCCACATGATAAAAGCACTCATGGAAATGGAGGGGGATTACCTCAATTTAATATAAAGCATCTATAAAAACATATAGATAACATCATAGTTAATGGTGAATAACTGAATGCGTTCCCTCTACTATCAGGAGGAAGGCAAGGTATCTACTCTCACCAATCTTACTCAACATAGTACTGAATGTTCTAGTCTTTTCAGCAAAACAACAAAAAGAGACAAAAAGCAAACAGAATGGAAAGAAAGAAACACAAACATCTCTGGTTGCAGATAACATGCTTGCCTATGTAATGAAATCTTAATGAACATACAAAAAACATCCCACAAAACCCTCCTATACCTTATAGGTGACCTCATCTACACGGCAGCATACAAGATCGACACATAAAAATCAATTACATATCTACACACCACCAATGAAAATGTGGAAACTGAAATTAAAAATGCCATTTCTAGTTGCTCCAGATGGAATGAAATACACATACATTTAACAATACATGTACAGGATCTGCATGTAAAACTATAGAATGTTGAAAAAAGAAATAAAAAAAGACCATATAGATGGAGAGATAGGCTTTTTTTTTTTTTTTTTCCCTTGGACAGGAAGACTCAATGTAGTAGTGCTGTCAATTATTCCCCAAATTTATCTGTAGGATTAGTACAGTTCCAATCAAAATCTCAGCAAATCTTTTTGAAGACACAGACAAGCTTATTGGAAATGAGGAAAAGGTAAAGACCCTAGAATACCAAAAATAGTCTTGATGAAGAAGAAAGAAGGAGGAAATATTCTGCCTAATAAAGGTTTGCCCTGTAAACCTTTACTGATTACCTCAGTAATCAAAACAGTGTGGTATTAGAGGAAATATAGACATATAAATCAATGAAGCAGAACAGAGTCCAGAAATAGATCCATACAAACATGTTCAAGTGATTTTTGACAAAGATTCAAAAGCAATTCAGTAGAAGAAATATATAGTCTTTTTAACAAATGGCACTGGAACCAGACGTCCACAGGCAAAAAAAAAAAAAAAAAAAAAAAAAAGGAATCTCAGCGTAAACCTAATACTAACTCAAAGTAAATTACATACAATGTACATGTAAATTTATTTAAATGTAAAGTATAAATCTTTTAGGACAAAAGCATAGGGGAAAATATTTAGGATCGAGGACTTAGCAATGAATTCCAAGACTTGACACCAAAACATGATCCAGAAAAGGAAAAATAATAAATTATACCTTAACAAACTAAAAACTTTTGCTCTGTGAAGACCCACATCCTGATGATAAAAAGACAAGCTACTTACTGGGGGAAACTATTTGCAAACTACACATGGATGAAGGAACAGCCTTTAGATTATATAAAGAACTCTCAAAATTCAACAATAAAAAAAATCAAATTAAAAAATAGGAAAAGGACAGCAAAAGACATTTTACCAGGGGATATACAGACAGCAAATAGGTTCATGAGATGACATTCAACATCATTAGCCATGCAAATTAGAACTACAATAAGATGTAGCCACACTTAATATACTAGCTAAAGTAAAAAAAAAAAAAATAGTGTGACATCAAATGCAAGGATACAGAGAACTGGATCACTCTTATTTTGCTTGGGGGAATGTATTATGGCATAAACACTTAGGAAATCAGTTTGGCACCTTTTTATGTCCCTAAACATGCAATTACCATAGGGTTCAGTAATTCCACTCTGAGCATTTATCCCAGAGAAGTGAAAACTCATGTAAACCAATACATAAATTTACATTGTGGTTTTATGTGTAATAACTAAAAAATGGAATCAGTCAAGGTGTTCTTCAACCGATAAATGGTTAAACAAACTGAACATGGAACACTACTTAGGGATTTAAAAAGAGTATTATAATATTGATACAACTAGGATGAATCTCTAACAGGAATTATGCTGAGTGAAAAAAGCCACTCCCAAAAGGTTACAAACTGTATAATTCCATTTATATGATATTTTTTTAAATGACAAAATTTCAGAAATGGAAGAGAGATTGTTTACCGGAGGAAAGGGGATAAAGAAATATGATTACAAAAGGGCAATACAGCAGCACCTGGGTGGCTCAGGGTTGAGCCTTTTGCCTTTGGCTCAGGTCGTGATCCCAGGGTCCCAGGATCAAGTCCCACATCGGGCTCCCTGCAGGGAGCCTGCTTCTCCCTCTGTCTGTGTCTCTGCCTCTCTCTGTGTGTCTCTCATGGATAAATAAATAATTTTTTCAAAAAAAAAAAAAAGATAAGGGCAACAGAAGGGATGCTTTGGAGTTAGTACTGTTTGGTATCTTGTGACACAAGACTACAGAGGTGATAAAATTTTATAGAACTCAACACATTCACATACACACACTCCCAAATGAGGACAAGTAAAAGTGGGGAAGATTGAATAAAACTGGGTTATATCAATGCCAATATTCTCATTGTGATATTATACTATAGTTTTGCAAAATGTTTCCATTGAGTAGGAAACTGGACAAAGTATATAAGGAGTGCACAAAGATCTGTCTCATTTCTTACAGCCACATGTGAATCTACAATATTTCAATAAAAATATCAATTAAAAGATTACTCTTCTTAGTAAATGCTTCTTTGTTGTTTTGGAAAATATAATTATGTTTTTATAAAGATGTTATTTATGATAGCATAAAGTAGGTTTGTTGTTATTACTAAATGGGCTAATAAATATTAAAAACATAAACTTGAAAATCCTCTTAGTCATCATTTACTTCTTTCTCTGTTTACACTAAGGAATATTGCAAATAAATTGTAAGGTAATTCATATGCATTTTTAAAAAAGATTTTATTTATTTATTTGTCACAGAGGGAGAAAGCATGAGCTCCAGCACAAGCACAGGGAGTGGCAGGCAGAGGGAGAGGGAGTACCAGGGTCACCGAAGAGCAGGGAGCCCAATGTGGGGCTCGACGTGGGACCTGAGCCAAAAGTAGATGCTTAATGGACTGAGCTACCCAGATGCCCCTTTGTATGCCCTTTCATTTTCATTTTCACTTCACGTTCACAAAACAAGAGGAAAATATCTTTTATTACAGACAATCTTTACTTCTGTGAAGATGTACAACGTGAGCCTAGAAATGCATTTCAAAGAAGACAATTGCTGAATTATTTTCTAGGAAATTATAGAAGACTTGCACTTAAGAAAGCAATAAACTAACTTACAGTTAGTAAAAATATAAAATAGAGGAGGGTTTTTTGCACTATACAGTATTCTTATATTGTAATAATGTAATCTATTGCTTATTACTTTTAGCAGTGAACTTTGCTGGTTCATTCAAAATTTAAAAGTGAAGTAGCTGAATTTAAAAGTGACAGTCAGGCTCTGATTTGCTCCTAAAACAAAGTCTGATAGCCTCAATGGCAAGAGTGTTATTCACGGTATTTGGAAGACTGAACTCTACACTTGCCACTGAGAAGCTACTCCATAACACAGAAATTAATGATATAAGTTCGTTTGAATTCATAAAACGTTGATACACAACATTGTGCTAAGGAGCATCAGTGGATTGGTTAGGCAGTTTTAATGCAAATTAAGACATTTCTCAAATTTAATTTCAGAGGCTCTGCAATGAGGCAAATCATATTTCTTAGAAATCTCATCAGATTTCCAGTACTTTCTTCTACAATTACAACAGTTCAACAGTTTGTTTAAAATTGTTTTTGTCCTTTGCTGTGGGAAAGGTTTTTGCTGTTTCATGATGTGTGCTTTCAATTTCTACCAATACCATTTGCTTGACTGAAGACTAAAAAACTGAAGCTACCGTAAAGAGCACACATTTCTGCCTCAAATTATAAAAGTTTAAGCTTTTGAACTTCTAAGTGGTTGCTAAGGGAGTATCTAATTCATTTTTGCTCAGAAATGGGCTGTGGGCAGTTAAATCTCTGCAGAGGGGGTAATTTTCACATGTTGGTCAGATTATTTTCCTGATTAGTTCCTTCTTCCTCCTTTTTGATCACTACTAAGCTAGCTAGAACCATTTATTCAAAATAAAAATGTAAGATTTATATTGTTTAATGTGATATGCCAAAAATGAGAAATAAAGGGTGGCTGATTTATGGTGTCTAAGCCAGAGTACTCTAAATATTGTATAAAATTCTACAAAAAGCTACTGGCAGCAGTTGCCTTCCTTGTCCATACATTATATAAAACTCAATCGTGGGATACAGTTAAAACTGAGCAAATTTCCATGTAAATATGTCTAGATTACAATGTATCTATGAATTGAGTTATTTCAATTTTTGTGCCATGGGGATTCTCCAGAGTAACAAATTATTCTGAAGATGGTGACTCTTGGATAAACTAACTTCAGTATTTCACTATTAGCTCAGATCACCGTCTTTCTCATATAGTATATAAATGTGATATTTTATACCCATTTCTATCAAACTGAATCTCTTATATTTCAGTTATTCTTTTCTCTTCAGTTATTCTACGGTAATGGAAAATCCTTTGCAACTTCAAAGAACGTACACTAAAGTTTTTAATAAGTTTTAATAAGCAGAGCTGAGAAAATAGAAGATTCTTGGAAGTCTAAAATTTCAGTTACATATGATGGAATAATGAAATATTTATAATTATTATATTAGCAGACATCAAGTTGCTTTGAAGGTAAAAAGGCATAGGGAAGGTGGCCACAGGAATCCAAATTTGAAATTATCTTTAAATTACAAGTAAAAGAAAATATTTGTTGGTAGACTAAGACAAAGAGACCCAAAATGATCAGAAGGCAGAGAATAATATGGTGCAAGTACTGTTTTATGTGATTTACATGAGTATAACAGGTTAAATTGCACCTCCACCCTCATGTCTATGTTGAAGCCCTAATTCCCACTACCTCAGGATGTGACTACTTGGAAATAGGGCCTTTAAAGGATTAAGTTAAAATGAGGCCTTTAGGGTGGGTCCTCATCTAATCTGGTGTCCTTGTAAGAAGAGGAAATTTGGCCACTAGGGATGGGTGTGCATGCACAGAGGAAAGACCCTGAGAAGATCCAGGGAGAAAGGAGTCTTTGCAAACCAAGGAGAGACTGCAGAAAAAACCAAACCTGCCAACACCGTTGGAATCCCAGTACCCAGAACTGTTGAGAAATAAATTTGTTAATAAAGTCCCTCAGTCTGTAGCACTTTATTTAATGCATTAACCTATTTATTCCTTGAATTATCCCTGTATTACTATTCCTACATAACAGGTGATGAAGTTGAAACAGAATGATGTTAAGTGACTTGCCCAAAATCATATATCAATGAATATAGAAGCCTGGAATTGCACGCAGCAGGTCAGCCTCTAGAGCAACATGGCTAATCACGATTAATACCATTCAGAACGTGGTGGTTTAGAAACTAATGCAAGGAATGTTAAAAACTCCCTGGTTCATAGTTAATTTATCTATTAAACATTTATTAAATGTGTATGTGCAAATGACATATTTACATATGGGTGTAAATACATCCTATCTTTTTCCACAGAAAACTTAGAATCTGATAACACCGGGGGGGGGGGGGGGGAGACATGCATAAAGAAACAAGTTAGAAGAAGCAATGAAATATGTTTCCAAACTGTGAAAAATGACTATAAATATTCAGAGGAAGGGGTATCCTTTGCTCTGGTAGATTCAAGAAAGCCTTGGAAATAAGGGTGGCATCTGAATGGTCCCTCAGAATATACCTGTAGTGTCAGAATCTGTGAAGATGGAGAAAGAGTGATCTGCATGTGCACAGAGAGAAGGCGGCAGTGAAAGAAAAAAAGGGAGAGGTCTGTGAGGAGGAAAATGAGGGTGAGGTAGGCAGTGGAACTGGATTAAAAATTCTTGGGAACCCCTGAAGCTTTCTGCTTGGTATGGAGGATCACTCAACCAACAGAACCTGCATTTTCTTTTTTTAATCTAAAGAGAAAAACTGCTTCAGTTCATAGACTAAATAAATGAGAAGTGACTTCAGATTTACATTTCCATCAGAATCTTTCTCAATCTAATAATTTTAAGAAGTAATATGAAGTTGCGACACTGTTCCTCAGTTCTATTTTGGCTTTTTATACTTCCACTAAAATACTGTTACCTGTTATTTCTCTTGTGCTTTGAAACTATGTTTCTTTCCCCCTGTGGTACTACTGGGGGAAAGACTTTATTTTCTTTCTAGTTTTATTCTGTTTAAAGTCAATAGATCCTATTTACATTTTGCAATTTTATCACATCTCCTAAGGTATTTTTTTTTTACGTGAGGATTTGAATATAGAATTAAATACATGCTTTGGAAGAGAGATTTCTAGAGCTTTTTAAAAAAGATTTTAAATATCTTACAAGTTTCATGGGCATAGTGTTTTTGTTTGTTTAAAGTCCCACGATTTAGAAACAGATCAGAAAACTGATTGAAATAAACATGGCCATTTCTCAACAAAAATGATGAGCTTATTAAAACGTTTTCCTTATAATTATATAGTCAAAATTACCCTTCAGAATTTATGTAGAATTTCTTTTTATATAAGTCCTTTTTTTTTATTATTTAATCTCTTTGTGTGAGACATATATCTTGCCAGGGACATTCTCAGCTTCATGATCAAATGCTTAGAAAATCTACTGTGGCATGTGGAGTAGAGTATTTTGTTCGAATTTATATACACAGTTCTTGAAAGCTTTTTTTAAACTACAAGGGAATATGACACCCTGAGGGGTCTAATTTTCTTTGTCATCCACCTGAATAACTTCAATTAACATTAATACACATGCTAGCATGTCTGCTCTGAATATGTAAAATAAAGTAGTAAATGCAGGGATTGAAGGAAAAATCTGATTAGTTAAATAATACACTGAGCAATGTCATTAAGTAGGCCAGCTCTCATTAGGAGAATTGTTCTTTACTGAATCAAATACTATAATTAAAACATTAACGACTCAAAAAAATCTTAGTTTTTCCATTCAATTAAAGAAAAAAAAAAAAAACATGTGCCACTAAAAGTGTAATTGCGTTTTAATACTGTGACTTGGTTTTAAATCATTGTAAAAACTTAGAATTCAAGAATAACATGGAATACATTTCCCAATGTATTCTATGCATAATGTGCCTCCTGGTAACAATTTTTTTTTCTAGCCAGTAGAAAAATATTTCATTAATAAATGAGATATAGTCATAATGAAATGTAATCTTTCCTTTTAAATCAATTATTACTGCTTTGATAACAAGTGGTTGAGAACATGGAACACCAATAATGGTTTCTTATTTGCTGTGGAAAGCAGTGTCATTTTGAGAATAGTGGATCACTTTTAAAGGTCACCTTGTGTACACTGTCATTTTCATTAACAGTACTTTTCTCCGCAAATCTGCTGACAGATGGAGAGATACTTGAACCTTTTGGAATTATCTTCCATAAAAAGGAAATGCTAGCATAAGATTGATTAAGTAGAATTTACTTTTTCAAAACTTTTATTTTGTTTTTATTTTAGCTAGTTATAAAAATTAAAAACATATCTCTAATTCAGAGACTTTAAGAAAAACAGTCAAGCAAGATGGTATTTTGTATACTTTAGCATTATTATTATTTTTAAAAAACTTTAGTTAATGGTATGTTAGTAAATCTGACTATGGATTATCTCAGTTTGAGGCTGCTTTCTTTAGGAAGGAAAACTGTAATGTAAGAAGGTCAAGTTCTTCTTCATTAGCAAAAGAATCCAAAAGTTAAATTTCATGATAGGAACTGGAAACAGGACTAACTTCAGAGGCATAAAACTTGTGCAGTCACACAGGGTCTTATGCTTACAAGGGTCTTGTACTGAGTTAATGTTTACTGTTGAAATTCTTAATAATTTTGAACAGAGTGCTCTACATTGCTCTACATTTTCATTTTGCACTGAGCCTTGCAAATGGTGCAGCTGGTTCTGCCTGAAAATATTATCTTTACATGCTGTTGGCTGGTTTAAAACTAGTCTTCTATAGTAACACAAATAATTTGTTGACTCTTCTTCCAATTTTTATACTAATAGAAGTCAGTCTATTTACACATAAATTATTCACTGTTGATTTGAAGTCCTCAGTTATTTTGTAATGTGCGGCAAATGTCAGTTTGAAAAAGCCAGCCAAGCAAAAGGGAGACACATATTTTCAGATGATATACTGGTCACAGACCCTGTTCAAGGCCTTTAAAACTTTATTCATCTCCCACTGGGGTCAGGGGAAAGACAACATGAAGATTTAAGTTTGAAAATTTGGACATGACAAAACATTTTTATGATAAAATTGCATTAAAATACTGATTTCTGGCTATGTCCTCAGTAATTGGTATTTAGAAATGTATTAGAGCCTCCATCAGCTTCCCAACAAACAGAAACCATACTAACAACTGTATCCCTCAGACCAATAAGTCCTTAAATTAAGAGTGTTTTAAAGCCCTGTTAGGAACTATTGACATCTAATACCCAAAGTGACAACCCAATTCACTTCTCAGGAGGGGAAAAAGAGCTATCTGGAAACTCCTGGAAAAATAAGTGTGATAACCTGATGCTGAATCACTTCAACATTGATGAATCCAGCCTACTGCCTCTAATAGATAAAGTAGTAAACCATTTCTAAGATGGCTCTTCCCAAACAATAAAAGCACACCCTTAAACCTGACATTTCCACAGTGATGAATCTTAGATGAAATCATATGAAATGTCAAAATAAAGACAGAAAAAAATCAATAGTTGTGCAGATGAAGCTATGTAAGGTCAATAGTTTCATAATGTTTGTGACAGGCCACCCATGTTTTTTGTGTGACAATATTTTTTAATGTGCAATAACTCCAAAGCACTGAAAATTAATTTTTGAGATGGAATTACCTCTTGACAGGGATATAATTAAATTCATACTTTTTTCCCTTGAGAACACAGAATGATGTGGTAAATAAGCTGCCCCTTCAAGGTCAGAATTATGTTAGGTTTGTAAGCTCAGAAAAAAGGAGGTGTCCCTTGGGTTCAAAACAGTGGCATTTGTCTCTCTTTTTGCCGATTCTCAGCCATAGGTCAGCAAAATCACAGGCTATGCAGGATCATCTTCCATACCTCCCACAAACATAGGCGCTTGAAGGGAGTGGGTGCTATGCAGTTGAACAGGAATATAACTTTTAGACAAGTTTTGGGTAAGTTTATCTCTCTTGAGTTTTTGAAAAAGGAGGGATGATAAGATGTTTCTTTCCACCATAATTTCACTCATTGTCTCTCTAAGGGTAAAGATTCAAACCTTTATTCTATTCTAGAGAATACCAAATAAATCGGCCAGCAGAAGATTGGTAATTTAGTGTGTTTCAGAGGCCACATTCTATTTCTTCATGATTTGTCTTCTATTTTGTAACTGCTATTATGTTTGACAAAGCAAGGAAAGAAAATTACAAGTGTAAGTCTTCTTTATTATTTATAATGCATTCATTTAAATGGAGAGTAGAAATCATTAAAACTGCCCCATTCTTAGTTAATCTGAGGTTTAGTTTACTCATGAAATTTATCGTCCACTAAATATTTCTGTGTTCTCTGTTCTGAAATTAGATAACATTTTGTTCCCTAAGAGTATGTGGTTAAGACTATTATAAACCTAGGCCAATTTTGAAACAAAATGATAATGGTAGAGAAAAAGAAACAGAAAAGAAAAGGATATGAATATGTGTGTGTGTGTGTGTGTGTGTGTGTGTGTGTGTGTGTGTGTGTGTGGTGGGGGAGCTAAGCAAATCTTCACTTCTTGATTTTAGAGAAAGTTTTTAAAATGAAATTTTGTGAAAATGGATTGATGTCCCATAGTTATTAAAAGTTTCCAAATAATTAAGTGCTTATTCAAACACTGAAACAACCCCTAAAATCATGACATAATTAGTAGTGTCACATTTTGTATTTTGTTCAAAAGTTTTAATTGTCTCATTACCTCTACCTAACAAAATGTAGTTTGCCTTTAGTCCAGCTAAGGATATAAAAAAATAAAAAAATAAAAAAACTTTAAATAATATCAAGAAAAAATTATAGCCTTTACATATAAAATATTTCCTGTTTTAAAAAAGTCAAGCAGTATGAGGGGCTTAGAAGATGGTAGTGGAGTAGGTGGCCCCTAGCCTTGTTTCAACTTAGCTATCAAATAGAGATAACTATCAAATCATCCTAAATATCCCAGAAATCAACCTAAAGATTGACGGAACAAACCACATAATAACTAAAGGTAGAGAAGAGGCCACATCAAAGAAGGTAGGAAGTATAGAGACACAGTCTGGAGGGGAATGGATCAGGGTCACTGTGGTAGGAAGGAGCTGTAGTTATGGAGCAGGCAAAGAGAGAGACTGGTACACAGGGTAGCACATGTATTAGATGAATCCCCATAGCAACTGGCTTGGAAAGCAAGAGAGACTGAAGTTTGTGATTTCTTGCAACAAGTGGGGCTTAAAGCCTAGAGTTTTGAAGGTTAGTGAGTCTGACTATAATAGAGCCCAGGGGACATTAGAGCTATTCTTGGAAAGAAGGCAGGGCAAACAATCTTTGACATACAATGTGGAAACAGTGATCTGAATAGTGCCTGGAAACAGAATGGAGAGGTTATTTACCCATCTTGGAGTGTGTCCCAGAGAGGCAGCATTCATAGAGAGATCCCTCTGGAAAAAAAGGAACTGGCAGGTGCCATTTCCCTTCCCCACCCCTCAGCATAAGCACAGGATTACCTGCAGGAATCAAGGCAGCGTTGACACTCCCAATAAACCTGTTTACACCAAGCCTTACCCTACCATGTTCTGGAGGAATTGCCTTTCCTAGACACAACTGCCTGAGTCTCAGTGTGGTGGGCCCTTTCCCCCAAAAGACAGGCCCAAGCCTCTAAAAACACCATAGCTTATGGCCTGAGAGTTTTGTAGGGCCTTGGTTTTGGCAGTGTTGGCAATAGGTCTTATTTCACAAGCAGATCAGAGGATACCTCGTTAAAACTTACCAATTCAGGCCAGGGACCAAACACTGCCCACAACAAGCAAAGAGAACCTCTGCAGATGACTGGTCTGAAGGATAAAATGGCCAGGACAAAACAACAGAGCACATACGGCAACACTGGAGTACTTCCTAAACCACCAGTCTCTAGGGAACACAAAGTGCTATAGAGTAGGGCACTATAGGACCTCTTCTTTACAAGGCCATTACCCTCAAGAACAGGAGATATAGCTGACTTTCCTAAGAGAAGCATGCATAGGCCCTTTTGGAAAATGAGAAGACAGAGGAATGTGTCCCAAACAAAATAATAGAACAAGATCACAGCCAGAACCCTACATGAAACAGATATAATTAACATGCCTGATAAAGAATTTAAAGTAATGATCATAAAGATACTCAATAAACTTAAGAAAAGAGTGGAAGGCATCAATAAGACTCTTAACACAAAGCTAAGGAATAACAAATAACATGGAAGAGATAAAGGACTCAATAAATGAAATAAGAAACACACTCGATGGAATGAATAGCGGGCTGGAAGAGGCAGAGGAATAAATTAATGACCTAGAGGACAGAGTAATTTAAATTAATCAAGCTGAAGAAAAGAGAAATAAGAATTAGGCAAAACGAGAACAGATGTAGGGAACTCAGTGACACCATCAGATGTAATAACATTAACATCAAAAAGTCCCAGAAGAAGAAAGGGGGAAGAAAATTTATTTGAAGAAATAACAGCTGAAAAGTTCCTTAATCTGGGGAAGGAAACAGACATCCAAATCCAGGGGGCAAAGAGAACCCCCAACAAAATCAACAAAAGCAGATCCATATCAAGACATATTGTACTTAAATTGGCAAAATATAGTGATAAAAAATTTTAAAAGAAGCAAAACAAAAGAAGGCAGTAACATAAAAGGGAAACTCCATGACACTATCAGTGAATTTTTCAGCAGAAACTCTCCAAGCCAGAAGGGAGGAGCATGATGTACTCCTAGAGCTGAAATGGGAAAAATCTTCAACCAATAATCCTCCATACAGCAGGCTACCATTCAGAACAGAAAGAGATAAAAAGTTTTCCAGACAAACAAAAAATAAAGGAGTTCATGACCATTAAACCATCCCAGCAAGAAATATTAAAGGGGATACTTTGAGTGGAAAGGAGAGAACAAAAGAGATAGTTTAAAGGTAGGACACAGGGGATCCTGTGTGGCGCAGCGGTTTGGCACCTGCCTTTGGCCCAGGGCGTGATCCTGGAGACCTGGGATCGAATCCCACATCAGGCTCCCGGTGCATGGAGCCTGCTTCTCCCTCTGCCTGTGTCTCTGCCTCTCTCTCTCTCTCTCTCTCTCTCTGTGACTATCATAAATAAATAAAGAAAAAAAATAAAAAAATAAAAAAAGGTAGGACACAGAAAAGTAGTAAAAGTAGTAAAAGTAGTAAAATAAAGAAAAAAATAAAAAAATAAAAAAAAGGTAGGACACAGTAAAAGTAGTAAAAGTAGAAAAGTAAAGGTAGTAAAAAGTAGTAAAAGTAGTAAAAAGTAGTAAAAGTAGTATTTCTGTAAAAAATTCCAAAGAACTCACACAATAAAAGGATGTAAAATATGACACCATATACCTAAAATATGGGGAGAAGAGGAATAAAGAATAAGTTCAAACTTAAATGGCCATCAACTTAATACAGACTGCCTCATGTAGAAGATATTATATACAAACTTAATGGTAACTACAAATCATCAAAAACCACTAATAAATATGTAGAGAATAAGGAGAAAGAAACCCAAATGTATCACTAAAGAAGACTAGCAAACAAAGAAAGAGAGAAAGACAACAAAAGATCAGAGAAAATCTTCAATAACAACCACAAAACAAGTAATAAAATGTCAACAAATACATAATTATCAATAACTATTTTGAATATATACAATGGAATATTATTCTCTCATAAAAGAAAAGAATGAAATTTTGCAATTAGCAATGACTTGGATAGAGCTAGAGAGTATCATGCTGAGTGAGGTATGTCAGAGAAGGACAAATACCACATGATTTCACTCATATGTGGAATTTAAGGAACAAAACAAATGAGAAAAGGGGAAAAAGAGAGAGAGATTGAAATAAACAACAACAACAACAACAACAACAACAGATTTTTAATTGTAGAGAACAAACTGATGGTTACCAGAAGGGAGAGAGATGGAAGGATGGGGGAAATAGGTGATGGGGATTAAGAAGTGCATTTGTGATCAGCCTGATGATATATGGAATTGTTGAGTCACTATATCATAAACCTGAAACTGATATGTTAACTAAATGGAATTAAATTAAAAATTAAAAAAATAATAAAGCAGTATGTACATTTTTGGTTCCACATTTGAAAGTAATGAAAGTGTCTTAGAAATGCTGAAAGGGCCTAGAATAATGAAGTGATTAAATGACGAAAATTAGATGTTAGGGCACCTGGGTGGTTAAGTTGGTTAATCATCTGCCCTATGCTCAGGTCATGATCCCAGGGTCTGGGATTGAGCCCCATGTCAGGCTTCTTGCTGAGCAGGCAGTCAGCTTCTTCCTCTGCCACTTCCCACACTGTGCTCTCTTGCTCGCTCTATCCCTCTCTCTTTCAAATAAATAAAATCTTAAAAAGAAAAAAAAAAGATTCATGGGCAGCCCAGGTGGCTCAGTGATTTAGTGCTGCCTTCAGCCTAGGGTGTGATCCTGGGGACCCTGGATCAAGTCCCATGTCGGGCTCCCTGTGTGGAGCCTGCTTCTACCTCTGCCTCTCTCTCTCTCTCTTTCTGTGTGTGTGTGTGTGTGTGTGTCTAATGAGTAAAGAAATAAAATCTTTAAAAAAAAATTCATGAGACACAGAGAGAGGCAGAGACATAGGCAGAGGCAGAAGCAGGCTCTATGCAGAGAGCCTGATGTGGGACTCGATTCCTAAACTCCAGGATCACGCTCTGAGACAAAGGCAGACGTTCAACCACTGAGCCACCCAGGTGTCTCAATAAAATCTTTTTTAAAAAATAAAGGAAATAAGAATTTAATTAAGGTATTGAAATAAAAAAATGAAATTATCATGTAGATAATGACCTGGAAAATAAGAAGGAGCAGCATATAAAATACAGGACACTTTGAAAATAAAGAGAAAGAATGCCACTATAAGGCATATCAAATCATGCTTTGGGAGGCACATTATAGATATTCCACTACCAGTTAGATATAAAAAGTCATGAAAGATCATCATTCTTACCATAATAATCAGAAAACACAAACAAAACAACTCACAGTTTTAATATGTGCATTTAAGATTACTGAAAATATTTAGAACTGAGTAGTAATGGAAATTTGTAATATGTAATGAAAGCAGTCCTTAGAATAAAACTTAGGTTTAAGTACTTATAGTAGAAAAGAGAGTAGTATTACATTAAATGATTTAAGGTTCAATGTAAGAAACACCAACAAAAAATAAAAGCACATTATGGCCAACAAAGAGAAAGGATTATAGCTATAAACAGATATGAATGACATAAAAAACAAATAATTTTATTTTTATGAAGCCCAAACGACTGTAATACTTAAAAAAAGAAAAAAAAAAACCTAATCCACTAGCCATACTAGGACAATCCACCTCCACACAAATTACTAATTGCTGAATTATAGATACTCCAAGCAATAAGAGCAAAATAGATATTTTAAACACTTTCTGCCAGTAATTTGGCATTTTGGTGAAATGGTAAAATGACTTGAAAAAAAAAAACATAACCTTTTAAATAGTCTCAAGAAGATATAGAAAGGTTGACTAATTCTATTGTGTTTATATAAATAAATTGTCATTTGAAGATTTCCACAAAGAAATCTCTAGGACCATATGGCATCATTGGAGAATCCTATCAAATACAAATGACAACAACAAGAACAAAAGTTTGTTTCAGATAAGAAAGATGAAACACTTCCCAAATGGCTTGATGTGGCTAGTAGAATCATTTTATCAAAATCTGACCAAGATGTTAGAAGAAAAGAAATTTAAAGACCAAAATTCTGCCTGAATATAAATGTAAAGTTGTTCAACAAATTTTTGGCAAATATTATCCAAACATAAATACAAATAATAGTATATCAGAACTAACTGGGGTTTATTCCTGAAATTAAAGGTTGGTTTAGCAGTCAAAAATCAATAATCAGGGTTATTAAGGTAATAATTAAGGTAATTATTAAGGTAAAGGTTCAAAATCAATCAAAATTGGCAACAGAATAAAGGAGAAAACTCACCTGTAATAGCTTTAGAGAAAGAAAGTGATACAATTTCATATCATTTATTAAAAAAATGACCTTTTTTCAGACAACTTACACATAGAAAGACACTTCTTCAATCAGATAGGGATAAGTACAAAAATTATACAATTAATATCATACCTAGCAGTGAGGTTTCCCCATTACCCCAAGTCAGGACCGTAACATGATGTCTATTATCACCATCTGTTCTGTATTTTATTGAGGTCCTAGTCCATGTAATATGGCATGAAAAAGAAATAAAAGACATAAACATTAGAAAGGAAGATGTAAACCTAACTTTATTTACAGATAATATGATTGTGCCTATGGTGGGAAAAGTAGGCTCTTACAACTTTTGGAACTTAAAAGCGACTATAGCAAAGTGGTGGGATACAAGATCCATGTATAAAAAACCATTTGGGGGATCCCTGGGTGGCTTAGCGGTTTGGCGCCTGCCTTTGGCCCAGGGCATGATCCTGGGGACCCGGGATCGAGTCCCACGTCGGGCTCCCTGCATGGAGCCTGCTTATCCCTCTGCCTGTGTCTCTGCCTCTCTCTCTCTCTCTCTCTGTGTGTCTCTCATGAATAAATAAATAAAATCTTTTAAAAAGAAAACATTTGTATTTCTATATAATGGGAAAAAGAACTGGAAAATGAGATTAAAAAAATTAGATAGGAATAAATTAAATGAAAAATGTATAAGACCTCAACACTGAATCTACAAACTATTTCTAAGATAAATTCAAGTCTAGATATATGAAGAAAGACCAAAGTCACTGGAATTCTCTGATAATTGTTAATTCTACATGTCAACTTGATGGGGCTAGAGAATGTGCACATTGTGGGTAAAACATTAATTCTGGGTGTGTCAGTTAGGGTGTTTCTGGAAGAGATTAGCATTTGATTCAGAAGACCAACTAGAGATCAGTCCTCACCATTGTGGGTGAGCATCACCTAATCCCTTGAGAGCTTTAATAGAGAAAAAGGGGAAGGAAGAACGAATGTCCTCTCTCTTTTTGAGCTCGGAGGTCATGTTTTCCTGCTGTCAGAAATTGAATCTCCTGGTCTCAGGCCTTCTGACTCTAGGACTTACACTAGTGCCTCCCTAAGCTCAGGTCTTTGGTTTGGACTGAATTATACCACTGGCTTTCTTGGTTCTCCAGCTTGTAGACAGCAGGTTGGGAAACTTCTTAACCAGGTGAGCCAGCTTCTACAGCAAATCTCCTCCTCATATATCTCTCTATACATCCTACTGCTTTCAGTTTCTCTGAAGAACATTGACTAATACAACTCAATATTAAGATGTTTATTCTCCCCCAAATTAACTTGTAGGCCCAATGAGTTCCCATTCCAAACCATAGTAAGCATCTTTTAATTTTTGTAGAAATTAATAAACTTAATTTAAAACAGATATAAAAATGCAAAGGGCCTAGACTAGCCAAGCTAATCTTGAAAAAGAACAAAGATTGTAGAAACATTCCATCAGATTTCATAACTTATAATACAGTTACAGCAATAAAGTTAGTGTGGTATTTGCATATGGAAAGACAAAGCAATGAAACAGTTTAAATGCAATTTAGTCATTTGGATTTTTAAATTTCTTGGTAGTTGTCAATGCCATCAAAAAGGGGAAGGAAGCGCTTTTCACTAAATGGTGCTAGAGCAACTTGAAACCTGTATGAAACACACACACACACACACACACACACACACACACACACACACACAAATTGACCCAGAACAGATACCATTTTATTTGGTGAAAGCATCATCTAGATGATAATTGAGTACAAGGGGCTGTGTATGATTAAGTCTTCAGAGAAATCAGGGCAGCCAGAGTTAATGATAAAACACACAAGACTGGACAGGGAACTTATATAGAGTATGTTTCAAAAATATATTTGAAAATTTGCTTAGAATCATCTCTTTTTAGCCACTTTATCCCAGAGAAAAGTGATTTTGGTTGCCAAAGTTCCCATCTTGAAGAAATGGAAACTATATGTTGTCAATACTTCCATATTTCAGCAGAGAGAAGAAGAACAAAAAAAATATTTTTCTAGTTTTGGTACTTCAGCATCCAAGCTTGCAAAGGCACCCAATTCACCAGTTAGGAGGAGAGCTGGTACTATGGCACTGGATACCACCACTCTTTTCTTCTAAATTGCTCATCAAGTTGATCAAGCTGTCTCCAGGGGAAAACGGAGAGGGAGCAGACACTTTACATGAAAAATACCAGGGTTAGCTATGCATGGAACATAGATCTTTGTAATGATCATGGGACTGACTCTGATGGATCTCAGACAGAGTTCAACAGAGTCACTACTTTGATAATATCAAAGAAAAACAATAAATAATTATGGAAGATTCCTGTTTAAAACACTTCTTGGACACTTTGTAGGACCAAAAAGGTTATAGAAATCTAAGTTGTAAACTAGTCTAGAGAGAATACAAAATCTGTTGAAGACAAGTATTTGTTGAGGACTTTAAGCTTGAAGGGCATGTCAATGCTCTACCTTTCATTTGAGATTATGACTTCAAATTTACCAACAGTGGCAGTAACAACCAAGGTAGTGTGACCAGAGTCATATTTTTAATAGAGTATTAAGTATTTTTGGAGCAACAAATGATTATCAAATTGTACCTGCTGTTCTCAAATTCCCACAGGAAGATATAATATTGAGCCTTAAAGTTATCCAAGACTTGGTTATATTTTGTGAAGCTTGTTTTCATCTCAGCTTCCTCTTTCTCAAACTTTTCAATGGTTCTCATAAATTTTACCACATTTGAGATTAGGTGGTCAGTTGTGGCTTGCTTTTTCCAGACTGAGAGAGCTCATCCTTTTCAAGTTGATGGATGTTTACTAAAAGATTTCATGATACTCACTGCCTCCTAGCAAACCCACTGTGAGAAAGTACTCTCTTTATTGAATAGACTTGGAGTTGAGTTTTCTCACATTTACAATATAAACACTTCTGATATAGTACTGAAAAGATAGGGAGGGACAGATTTTATAGAGTCCTCAAAGAAAAGTCTTTTGACCAGAAAAATTACATGTTTAATCTGTTTTCTGAAAATTTATTAATGGCCTTTGGAATAAATAATGGTTTTCAAAAGTAAAATGTGAAGTTATTATTAGATAGTTCAGTGACTTATGGTGGTTACTGTAAACAGTTAACCCTATGACTTTTTAAAAATGCTAATCTTTTTATTTTGTTGTATTGTTTCTAAATTACAAAAGTGGTTACTAGAAGCTTTTTGTTTGTTCATCATAAATTTTATAAGACATTTTCCCTAAGGGTTTCTTTCTGTCAAAATGTGCTGATTCTACCTTTTCCTGAGAACTTATACTATTATTGAAATTATCCTAAAATTTATCAACTAATTAGTGCAGTAGTTCTGGGAGTAAAGAAATAAAAAGAGATAATTAAATGCATAAGAACTACTTGAATATATTTCCAACAAAATAGCAATTCTTAAATTACTTCAGCATCTATTTTTTAGTATATAGATAACAGATATTTGATTTGTTATAAACGTTATAAAAGTTTTCTAAGTAAAATAAGAAATTTTCATATTAGAGTTTTACACTCGTATTTGGATATAAACACTTAGTATTTACTATTAAATATTTTGTATTTAGTTTTAAAATTATTAAATTATTTTAATGACAGTACATTTATATCACTGAAAATCTCTTCTACAATATTGTACCAATCATACAGATTGGGAGACTAATAGTGCTTTGCTTAACTTTTTATGAACAAGTAAACAAGAATATTACTGAATTGTCCAGTACTCTTTCCAATAAATTATAATAGTGTTAGTTGAAAAAAAATCTTTAAACATTTATATGTTTTTATATGACATAGACACACTGTGTTTTTGTTAGAAATATTAAGAGTATTTTTCGTAAAACATTTTACTTATTCAATCAAAATTTCCTCTGGTTTTCTTCATTATTTCTAAGTTGAATGTTCAAAAATTATACACAAAATAAAATGAAAATCACCTACAAATCAACTACCCAAGGACTTTACATTATTACAAACAGTTTTGCTTTTAATTTTGCCATACAAAATAACAAAAGTGAAATGTCGAAAAGAATAAGTGGTAGACATAATTTTGCATACTGATTTTTTAAAATATTATTTCTTTGAGAGAGAGAAAGTGTGTGTAAGTGGGAGGAGGGACAGAGGCAGAGAGAGAGAATCCCAAGCAGACTCCCCACTGAGCATGAAGCCTGACCCGGGGCTTAATCCCACAACCCATCAGACCATAACCTGAACTAAAGCCATGAGTGGGATCCTTAACTGACTGAACCACCCAGGTGCCCCTAACTTTCCATACTGATTTTAAGCTCACATATTTTGAAACAAATCACAAAGTTAATTTGTTTCACTGGAAATTCTTTCTGAATTCATAGGTCTGAGGTTCTCAAACTATTGTGCTTCACATTTCAGAATCATTCACTTAGTACAAAGATAAGCCAGTCTGTAGAGTTCAAAAAATGTTATAAATTAATAATATTAATTTATTTATAATATTAAATATGCTATTTAATAAATTACAAATATTACAGTGAGTTACACATTCAAACTAATAATTATAAAACAGTAAAATTAGTTCTGGGGCAGAGGTTTGTATATTATATAGCAGAGTTCATAGGAGGACTGTTCATTATCTCTCCATGTGGATCAATGATGATAACACAAAAGTCAAACTTGAACTGGGTTTTGAAAGATGGAAAGAAGTTAACAGAGGGATAAGATGGTGGAAGGGATTTTTTTTTTGGGGGGGGGAAGAATAGGTATGTGAAATAGCCATGAAATTATATTTGAAGTAATGTTAAATTTCCTCTTAATACTGGTTTGTAAAATACAAGGGATGGAAGAGCAGTAGGATTTGACCACAGAAGTAGAAAGGTACTATATTTTGGAGTGCTTGCTGTCTTTTATAGATGATAGGTTTCTACTGAAAGTTTATTTATTTATTTATTTATTTATTTATTTATTTATTTATTTATTTATTTATTTATTTATTTTTTTACTGAAAGGTTTTTAAAAACATAATTCAAAGGCCAGAATTTCACACTGGTGGTTTTGGAAAGCATAAGTTTTGAGGGGAACAGGAATGGAAAAGGGATTATAGATTATTATCATGATCATAGATATAAGAACTAAACTAAGGTAATGAGTAGCTTTACCTAGGAAAAAGGCTGGGACATATTTGAAAAACACAATTTATAAAACTATAAAGAGGTAGAGACTGGCAGGTTGCTGGTAGTGAGAATAAGTACAAGGAGTTGAAGATGAATCCCAAGTTCCCAGTTTTGGGGTGTGTTGCTAAAGGGAACAAAGAAAAGGGTATTTACTTAGAAAGCATCTTATCTTGTATTTGAGCTCATAAGACTACAAGAATATATATATTCATTTATATATATAAATAAAATAATTTTATTTTCACTCTAATATTTTACATAAAGAAGTGTTAAATATTTATGTAGTCACTTCTATTTGTTTTTTTTTTTTGAATCATAGAAATTTCATCTACCTCAAGAAATTTTGACAGGTGTTTAATTCTATTTTCAATAATTCAATATATATAAAAATGCAGTTATTTTAGTCAGGGTTCTCCAGAAAAGAGAACCAATAGGATACATATTGGTTCTCTCTTCAATAGAAGAATGAGATTTAATTTAAGGAGTTGTCTCACATGATTTGGGGTCTAGCAAGTCTGAAACTGGTAGGGCAGCAGGGTAGACTAGACATTCAGGAAAGAGTTGATGTAGTCTCGAAGAGATGTCCTTCTTTGGGACACTTTAGTCTCTGCTCTTAGTCTCTCAGCTGATTGAATGAGACCCATCCACATTACGGAAGGAAATGTGTTGTATTCAAAGTCTACTGGTTTACATGTTTATTATCTCTACAATATACCTTTGTAGCAACATCTAGACTGATGTTTGACCAACCAATTGAACACCACAGCCCAGACAATTTGACACATAAAATTAACCATCCCAGTTATATAGCTGTACTTTGCTTAAGCACAAATTATGAGGTGAGAATCTGACATGATTATTTCCAGAACTGTTAATTGTTACAACATATTCTGACTATTATTAACCCTTCCTGGTCATTTGTGCTTTTTTTAATCATGAATTATAATTAATGGAAACTACAGGTTTTTCTTTCATCTATCTATCTCTATCATCTATCTATCTATCTATCTATCTATCTATCTATCTATCTATCATCTATTTTTTTTTGAGAGAACATACATTTACTGTGCACACACATGTGCATGTGCAAGTGGGAGAGGAGCAGTGGGAGAGGGAGAGGAAGAATCTTAGGCAGGCTACATGCTCAGGGAAGAGCCTGATGCCAGGCTCGATCTGATGATCCTGAGATTATGATCTGAGCTGAAATCAAAAGTCAGACACTTAACCAACTGAGTGAGCCATCCAGGTGCCCCTCATTGAGCAATATATTTTTTAATCATTTTACATCTTGAGTTTCTCTATTTTGTGATATATATCTTACCTGAAATAGCAAGTTATTTTTTTCAAAGCTCCTTGTTTTGTTTTGTTGTCTGTCCCTGTATTATCTCAGATAAACTTCACCGTTAATTTTCTATATTTTAAATAATGTTCCCTTTGTATTTGCATTGGAATTGCAATAAAACTCAAAATTAATTTGAAGTTATTTGTCTTTATGATATTAGCTTTTCATCATTAAAATCTTTTTTTTTTTGAGTTTTAATTTAAATTTTAGTTAACATACAGTGTAAATTCCCTTTTCACAATTCAGGTGTACAATATAGTAATTCAACATTTCCATGCAACACCCGGTGCTCATCACAAGTATCCTCCTTAATCCTCATCACCTATTTGACCCCTCCCCCCACCTCCCTCCTTGTGGTAATCATCAGTTTATTCTCCATAGTTAAGAGCCTGGGGACAGATGCTTGGGCGGCTCAGTGGTTGAGCGCCTGCCTTTGGCTCAAGGTGCTATCCCAGAGTCCCAGGATTGAGTCCCATGTCCGGTTCCTTGCATGGAACCTGTTTCTCCCTTCTGCCTCTCTCTCTCTGTGTCTCTCATGAATAAATAAAATCTTTAAAAAAAAAAGTCTGTTTCTTGTTTTGCCCTCCCTTCTCCCCCCTTTCTTGTTTTATTTCTTAAATGCCACATATGAGTGATATCATATGGTATTTGTCTTTCTCTGACTTATTTTGCTTAGCAAAATACACTCTAGCTCTATCCATGTCATTGCAAATGGTAATATTTCATTCTTTTAACATTAGAAAGGAATTTTAATGTTCTATAGGTCATTTCATTAACAAATGCTCATGTTTCTCTTCCTCTGTTTTTCTGTCCCTCTTTATCTCTTGGTTTTACTATTTTAGCGAAGTTTCCATTTAGTTCAGCATGAAGTTATATGGAAATCCTTATTTTATCACATAAAAATCATAACATTTTTGCCTTATGTATTTATTTCCTGGAAAAGCAGACTGTATAATATTGGGCACATAGCTAATAAAAAGATTCAGGCATATATATTGCATGAATGCTTAATCTCTCTGAGTCCACAATATGACTTAGGCTAAAATTAACAATATTTCTTTGCATATAGAAAATCCTAAAATATTATAAAAAAATACCTCTCTTCAATGATAAAGATAACACATTCTCTGGGGGAAAAATTATAAGGCAATAGAATTTGTTGAGTCTTTACTTTTCCAGGCAGAGATCAAACTGTCTGCCATCTAAAAATATTGTGGAGGTAAGCAATGTGATGTCATTTATGGCGTTTTATTTTTTAAATGTTGGTACCTATAATTAATATCATAAACCATTAGGTAGGATACTTTCCCATGCTGAGACAATACATACTACTTAAAGGTAATTGTCATTTTTGACAGTGACTAAAAAGAATTGCTTATGGTTAAAAATATCATTATTTAGGAAAATCACTGTGTAAAAATATGAATGCTGAGGAAAATCTCAGTAGACAAAATAATACACAGCAATTTAGCAACAATTTTTTTAAAAATTGGTATTGTATTATGATAAGAGCTGTCCATTTTTTTCTACTTCCTGACAGGTTTTGCAGAACAAAATAAAATTCAAAAATAAAAGTGCAAAAAAAATAAGTGCAGCATCATACTAAATTCCCTTTTTTGCAAAGGGAATCATTAAATTGTACATGGCATTGACAAAAATGGCCCTGAATTATCAATAGCTCTTATTCTGAAATATTGTAGTAAAAGGAAATAGGCTCATTAACTGGCAGATGTTGAGTTGGTCAAACACCAAATTCAACATGAACTGAAAGCAAGAAAAATAATCAATAATTCTCCTTTTAAAGTGAGTTAAGTGGCAAAAGGAATAAAATATGGTAGTAAAAATGTACTGTGCATATGTAAGTTAGTAGTTTTTATTTCTGCCACAGGCATTTGTTATAACTTCTATGTTCATTCTCTACTAAGTGACATAATTCAAATATAAGTCAAATAAGCAGCTGTATTGCTCAATATATATGTGAATGATCTATAAGTGTTATCAGACAAGTATCAGGTCATAGAAGTTAAACTTTAAATAATTTGTAGGGTGATTTTTTCCCAGGTGTTTTAAAGCATACTCTGAGGTCATCATACACCAAAAGTATACATATCAGAGCTCTCATTATTTAATAAATATTGATTGGTTATGTCAATATTAATAGGGAGAAAAATGTGAGCAAATTGTCAGAACACAGTATGGTAAGAGCAACTGATTAAAATGGCTACCAGAAGAGACTCTGGAACCAGACTGCCTGAAACCTGGCTCCAACACTTATGATCTGCTTTACCATGATGGATAAAGTATTTATTCTTTTTTCCACCTTAGTTCTTTCTCTATTATATGGGAAAAAAATAGTATTTCATATTGTTGTGAGAAATGAATGAATTTATATTTGTAAGCCAAATTTGGGCACTATCTAACACTTAGTGAGGGCTATGTGTCTGTTAAATAAATTGATTAATATTAGACAATCAATAATCAAAGAGGTAATACTTAAGTCTGGTTGGCTACCATGCTGAACTCATTAAGCTAAGTTGTAGAAGATAAGCAGCAGGGACATAGCAGGGAAGAACTTTCTAGATGATAGGATAAATAGGGAAAATAGAAAATAATAAGTTGAAACATGCTTCTTAGCATTTGTCTTTCTCTTGTTTTTAAATACTTTGCCAAGATTGGAATATCTAAAAGTAGTGGAAGAGGATGGACATGAGGTCATTGCCAAGACTGGAGGCTGTTTCTAGGACTGCTGTTTGGATCAACAAACCTGGAAACTAGAATCTCAAAGCATGGGCAGGAAGATTTAATTCACAGACATTGATTCTAGATGGTTAGGGGTCACATGCTGCAAGAAGCATTATGTTTTCAGTGGGGCTTCATAAAAGGGAACACATCATTTCAGGGCTCTCATAGGATGTAATTTCAGTGAAAATGTCACTGAGGCAAATCCTAAAATGCCATGGTAAATTTGCAGAAATGGCACCACTCTTTTTTTTTTTTTTCTTGTTGGCGTGTCTCGAGTGTGCAAGGTCATGCCTCAAGCCTACTGTCATGTAGCTCTCAATTCAAAACCATTTCCAAGTGTATACTGGCCTTCTTGCCATAAACTCTGTCCCTGCCATAGCCCAAGCTCATCCAAAATCACTGTAGAGTGCATCTCATGGAACAGTTCTGACTCTGGGAAGTCTCCTGGTATTCAGAACTGCAAAATAAAGTATCGGAAGCTCTTGTCACATCCCCAATACTTGTTTCACATATATCTCAAACATGTTCATGAGTTACCAGTTTGACCTGCTGCCTACTACATGTACGTGTGGAAGCATGTTTTGTGAGGGGAAAGTAAAAGTGGTCATCTGTACATGAGTAACTTGCAATTCCTGGAGAAGGGTGTGAGCACTATCTTATGTTAAAGTCAAGGGCAGCCCAGGTGGTCCAGCGGCTTGGTGTTCCCTTCAGCCCAGGGCGTGACCCTAGAGACCCAGGATCCAGTCCCACATCGGGCTCCCTGCATGGAGCCTGCTTCTCCCTCTGCCTGTGTCTCTGCCTCTCTCTCTCTGTATCTCTCATGAATAAATAAATAAAATCCTTAAAGAAAGAAAGGAAGTCAAGCATAGGGATGCCTGGGTGGCTCAGCGGTTGAGCATCTGGCTGGGGTCCTGATCCCAGAATCCAGGAATCGAGTCCCATATTGGGTTCCCCGCGGGGAACCCGCTTCTTCCTCTGCCCTGTGTCTCTGCCTCTCTCTGTGTGCCTCTCATGAATGAATAAATAAAATCTTAAAAAAAAAAAGTCAAGCGTAATGTCTGAGATTGTTACCATCCTTTATCCAGGATACCCACAAACTTTCTGTCTTCATTCAAATTATAATTATTTTTGGAATTCACAGTGGTTTTTAATCCAGGCAAATATAATAAGGCTTCAAGTACTACAGTAACTCTTTTTGTATTGGTGTTAACTCAATCCATGATCTGAGGAATTCTTGGTATAATTTTTCTCCATTTATTTTAGATTTTCATAATAAAAAGCTACTATAATAAAGAGAATAATAGAGAAAAATGTTAAAGACCGAATTTGCATCTACTCTTCTTGAAAGTTATGTATGTTGGCTATCATTAAATTCAACTCTTGAAACTTTATATTATTTGGAATATTCCTCTGAATACTCAAGAGTGCAAAATGTTGTATATGTAGTAATGCAATCCTAATTTTTCTATTATACTGTAAGAATAAAATGGGTGGCTTATAAATTAACTAAGATTATACAATCTATTATTTACTAGGTCCAGTTCAACCATCTTATGTCCTAAAGGCTCTGTGTTCCTTATGAAATATGTTGAATAAAATACTTCTTTTCTGACCTAGGCACAAGCTATTCTGGGTTTCAAGGAAACCATGTGTGATTTAGCAGTTTATTAAGAGAAAAAGTTCCCTCTAAGATAAACTTCCCTTTTAAGTAGAAAAAATATAAAACCATACACAATTGACCCTTGAACAACAGGGATTTGAACTGAGTTTTCAAAGAGATAGTTTACCTAAATAATGCAAGGATATGTTTTCATTTGACCAGATATTCCTTGAACAGGAAAATGATGGGATCAAAAATGCATGTGTGCACGCACATACGCATCAGCAGTAGAAAATTATCCAGTCAAAGGATAGTTATAAAGATTTTAAGAGAAACTAAAGTTTGATAGATTAGACAATAAGTTTCTATGTTAACAACAATAAACTCCAAATCTATAAAATTTTCTTTCAAGAAATGTTCTATTCTGCAAGCATTGAGAAAAATGTTATAAGATCATCAGTTGGCAGTGTTTTAAAATGCATATTAAATAAATGCATTTAACCACTCCAAAATCAGAAAACTAAAATGCAGCTTTTCCCAAGTTAATCAGGAAGCCTGAAATAAAGTCAGAATTTAAATTTCAAATTCCTAATCAGATTTTAATCTATTTATTAGGAGTACATTCATGATTTTTTTCTTTCTAAACATTCAGAAAGAAATTTAATGGTTACAACTGTATTTATTGAGCGTTAGCAAAAAAATATGGTTTACAAACAAATCAATCCGAAAATATTTTAGTATATAAGTGCTTATGAACAACAATTGTATTTATTACTAAATAACAAATACTAATACTAATAATCTTTATCTTTGATTAATGGAAAATGTGTTTCTGTTTTATATATTTAGTAACTGGAATTAAATCATGCATTCTTAGTGCATTATAGACAATTTAGATGCTTGTCAAGGATAAGAAAGCTATTTAAAGAAGGAGCCAAGAGTATAGTTCATTAAAAAAAAAAAAAAATGTCAAGTGGGGTAGTAGCTTTCACACTGTAATTAATTATTTACTAGATTCTTTCTATATCCTAGAAAAAGCAATAAGAGTGAAACAAAATGCCATGATCCCTTCAGCACAGTGATAATTGTTACCTAACACTTGCCTGTGCTCATGAAAAAGTGCAGTCATAGTCATACCAAGACTGACTTGTGGAAGTCTTAACCTTGTCATTCCTTATAGAAATTAGCCATAAAACTTGATCACAACCCACCCCTAGGTTTGAAATTCTCATTTACTAGGGCAAATTCAGGAGACAATGACAGGAATGGAAATTAAAAGCTTTGGTAAAACTCTGAACCATCAGATAAGGCAGATCTGGCATTATGTTTGATAGAAAATCTATCAAGGGATTGGGAAATGAAAAAAAAAAAAAAGAAAGAATATAATTGCGTTTAAAACCATTTTAAAATGATTGTTCAAGTTATTTATTAGATGTTTAAAAGGGTGCAAAAATGCTAAAATATAAATATGCCAAAATGTTGTTGTCATGACAAGATACAGAATGCTAAGTTGCTACCTTACAGAAATTCATCTCAAGATATGGACAGGGAAAGCAAACTACAGCTATTTGCTATATTTTCTTGCTACCTTGACCTTAGTATTCTGTGATCTGTTGCTTTTAAACTCCATTTATTTTATACAGTTACTATATGAAAATAGTATTTTCATTTTCAAATATAGAGCTAAACAAAAATCACTTAAAAATTGGTATCAAGAGGATCCCTGGGTGCCTCAGTATTTTTTTTTATTTTTATAAATTTTTTTTTTATTGGTGTTCAATTTTTTATTGGTGTTCAATTTGCCAACATATAGAATATGTCAAGTGCCCACCTCAGTGCCTGTCACCTAGTCCCCCCCACCCCCCGCCCACCTCCCCTCCTACCACCCCTAGTTCGTTTCCCAGAGTTAGGAGTCTTTCATGTTCTGTCTCCCTTTCTAATATTTCCCACTCATTTTTTCTCCTTTCCCCTTTATTCCTCAGTATTATGTGATCTGTTGCTTTTAAACTTCATTTATTTTATACAGTTACAATATGAAAATAGTTACATTGCTCATTTGCTGTTGAAATAATGACAAAAACAAGAAAAGATCCTAACATCCTAAACAAAATATTTTACATACCAATGTCTTACATTCATTTATTTTTAGTCATACTTCAGTGCAATTAAAGATTTGACAATATTGAGATATTAACCAACATGGATGTCTCTAAAGTTTATTTTTAAAAGATGAATAGTGGTTGTGTTTTAAATTTCAACTGTGTGGCCAAATCAGTGACTACCAGCAGTGGTTTACTGGATGGCAATATCCCACAGGTCAGACAAATTTTTGACAGATACATAGTCAAAAATTCAGGAAAAGACTCTCTTCAACAAATGGTGCTGGGAAAACTGGATAGCTACATGCTAAACAATGAAACTGGCCCTCATTCTTACACCATACACAAAATTAAACTCTAGGTGGATTAAAGACCTAAATGTGAGACCTTAATCCATAAAACTCCAAGAAGAAAACATAGGCCATAATTTCTTTGACATGGACTAAAGAAACATTTTTCTAGACTGTCTCCTCAGGTAAGTGGAAAAAAGCAAAATCAAACTATTAGAATGACATAAAAAAAAGCTTTTGCACAGTCAAGATAAACAACAATAAAAAAAAAGGCAAACTATTGATATCTGCAAATAATATATCCAATAAGGGGTTAATATCCAAAATATATAAAGAACTTATACAACGAAACAAACAAAAAAAATTACAAACAAACCAAATAATCCAATTAAAAAGTGGGCAGAGACATGAAGAGATATTTTTTCCAAATAAGACATACAGATGACCGACACATGAAAAAATGTTCAACATTACTAATTATCAAGTAAATGCAAACCAAAACCACAATGAGATATCACCTCCTACCTGTCAGAATGGCTAAAATCAAAACACAAGAAATAAGTGTTGATGAGAATGTGGAGAAAAAGAAACCCTCATGCACTGTTAGTGAGAATGCAAATTTGTGCAGCCACCATGGAAAACAATATGGAAGTTCCTCAAAAAATTAAAAATAGAATCAACATATGACCTAGTAATTCCTCTACTGGGTATTTACCCAAACAATATGAAAATGCTAATTCAAAAGGATATATGTACCCCTATGTTTACTGCAGCATTATTTACAGTAACCAAGATATGGAAGCATCCCATGTATCCTTCCACAGATGAATGGATAAATATATATGATATACATATCTTTATATATACTCAGCCATAAAAAGAGTGAACTCTTGCCAATTGCAACAACATGGACGGACCTGGGAGAATATAGGGGTAAGTGAAATAAGTCAGTCAGAGAAATACCTATATGATTCCACTCTTATGTGGAATTATAACAAATTAACAAAGAAAAAAAGACAAACAAACAAAAAACCACTCTTAAATACAGAGAATAAATTGGTGGCTGCCAGAGGAGAGATGAGTGGGGGACAAAATGAAATACATAAAGGTGATGAAGAATATACACTTCTTGATGAGCACTGAGTAATGTATAGAATTGTTTAATCACTGTATTAACCTGAAAGTAATATAACACTGTGGGTTAATTATATTTCAATTAACAAAAAAAAAAAAAAAAGAAAGAAAGAAATTGAAAAGGCAAATAAAAAATCCCCCTAAACTATTATACTAAATACCATTTAAATGATAAAACACATAAACTATAAAAAATGTTAAAATAAAAGACACGAATTATAGGATTCTAGTTATTGTACTAGTATGCAAATTAAGGATTTGAAGATTTGTATTTATTGGTGAATGCCTTTAGGGATCTGTTTTTCCCAACTTAGAAGCAACCGTCATGAATCACTCTTATAACAAGAGGGTACCATCTGGGATGGTCCCCTACTTTTCATGTCATGCTATTCAGGACTTCTACTCCTTAGTGCTAAACTGGCACTTCGCAATGAGTGGCTTCTTAGTGTATGGAATCCGCAGTCGCATATTTGGAAGATGTTGTTTTTAGAAAAGCTGATTCAGAAGAGGAGTAGAGGTGGTAACTGGAGCATACAATTCAAATGTATAAACAAAAGAAATGAGAGAAGAAATACAAAATAGGACTGACCCATGGGTAAAAAAAAAACAAAGTAAATATTTAAGGGGAAAAGTTCTCAAAATAAGATTAAAGATTACAAGAAAAATGAGAGTTCTTTTTTTAAATATTTTATTTATTTACTGGAGAGAAGGTGAGTGAGAGAGAAAGAGAAAGAGAGAGAGAGAGAGCACATGAGCAGACTCCCTGCTAAACAGGGAGCCCGATGTCATTGTGGGGCCTGATCCCAGGATCATGACATGAGCAGAAGGCAGATGCTTAACTGACTGGGCCAACACAGTGCCTCCAAAAATGAGAAATCCTATATTGTTCTTAAATGAACAAACTGTTTCTCCTTGAAAAAATGGAGTAAGAATCAACTTTAAAGTAAACTTAACAATAATTTTTTTTTATTCAAAAGTAACAAAAAGGCATATATTTTAAAAGTAAAACAATAAGGATTAAGTAGGTATTTGGGAGATGCACTAACTCTACTTTTATGCAAAGTAGGTATACAATGTCATGAAGAATAAATATTAAATAGATTCATTTAAAAATTATAGGGCTATTCATTTCTGATTTAGAGATTTATCATTCTAATATGAATTGTCTATTAAATGCTCTGCATTGAGATAAGCAATGGGTAATAGAAACATACAAAGAATTATTAAAATAACTTCTTTAAGCTTAGAAGAACAGGATTAGGAGATCATAGAATTTACCACATTTCTAAATAAAGATTATGGTTTGTAATATATCTCTAACTAGATTCAACTAAAAATTCAACTTAGTTTGTGTCTCTATCTGATTGCTTGGATTGAAACCTGATGCTTTGCCATTTTCAGAACTTAATCATATTCTCATAACATAAAATTTTATTTGCCATAAAAATTGTGCCCAAGTGTTATTACTTAATGGTTATTTTAATTAATATTTTAGTATATTAAGTTTAGATTGCATAACCATACTGAACATTAAGTAGTCTATTTGAGAGAACTACATCCTACCATTTTCTTTGTCACTTTGACCACAAATCAAAGGTAAAAAAAAGTAAATGTAAGATAAACATTTGGCATGATTGCATTATTCAATGAGTATTTTCATTTTTCATAATTTATGAGATGTTTGTTCCTAACTGTCTCAACATCCACACAATAATATCCTATGCTTCAAATATTAATCTATAAAATAGGACTAAAATATTTTCAAAATCAATTTGACTTATCATTGTTTTATATTATGTAGACTCACCTACACCTACTCACCTACGGGTATGCTTTTTTTTTTTCTTTTTCATATTGTTATTTGTTAGCTTGAAAGTTCATATTCCAAGTCAGTAATAGGAAATGATGCAGAAAATGTTCCACAAAGAATTGTGATTGTGGTAGTATGTCTTAGTTTATTTTTCATTAAAAATTAACCTTCAGTAGCATCCTTTGTTTTTTTAATGGCTGATGTTAAATGTATGACTATTTACTGAAATTGTCAGTCAATGTAACTGTTGCAAAAGGTTTGATAAGGAAACAAGCTTATGAAGATACTGTAAATATCATAAGGAATGTAATTTTAATGGGAAATGTGCTCAATTTTTGAACTGCTACATGGATAAACATTCTTTGGTTATCACAGTATAGAATCATATACTGTCTTGAAATTCCTTTCCAGCCACATACTGAGCTCTTATTATGTTTGCCACATTCTAACTGTATCAAGTGATATTTTCTAAGTTTTTCTGCTGCATTCATGATATGTTTTAAGTTACTTTTGAAAGACAATCTGAAACATTGTAAAAAAAATTCAAACCTAATTTAAGGCCACAAAGTTAAAAATCTGTTCTCTTTTCCTTGGCTTCTTGATTCATTATTGTGCATTATTACACTGTTTTGGGGCAGAGGGTGGCATATTAAATGTTGTCAATAATTTACTAAAAAGTTTCTAATTCTGTTTTTTAAAGCCTGAGTTGTCACTGAGTTTTGTCTGGAGATTTGGAGGCATCCTTTTTTATTTATTTATTTATTTATTTATTTATTTATTTATTTATTTATTTATTTATTTATTTATGATAGTCACAGAGAGAGAGAGAGAGAGAGAGAGAGAGAGAGAGAGGCAGAGACACAGGCAGAGGGAGAAGCAGGCTCCATGCACCGGGAGCCCGACGTGGGATTCGATCCGGGGTCTCCAGGATCGCGCCCTGGGCCAAAGGCAGGCGCCAAACCACTGCGCCACCCAGGGATCCCTGGAGGCATCCTTTAAGATGGTCATTTTTTTTTCTTCTTTGAGTTATTACTAGCATATCCAACCTTGCATAATTTGGCATTTCTTGGATGAAGCAAACATACTTATATTAGCATTGACATCCATAAACATAATTCATCAAAATATTTTAAAGTCATTTGTGAGGCCTTGGGTAATTCTGGTTTGGCTCAAAGTAGTTTGGGAGATTTTCTTTTTTTCCGTATGCTTTATAAATAACATGTATTACCTTTTTCTGAGGTAAAAAAAAAAAATCTAATTCTGACACTGCTCAGGCCTTTAATAAAATTTTCAGGTTCATCCAAGTTTGTCTATTTTTAATGTCTTTCTCTTGTAAAAGATATTTGGTATTCCTAGAAAATCATAATTTTCATCCAGATTTTCAGATTTGATATATATATTATGATGCGCTCTGTTAGTGATAATGTATAATACCTCTTTTTCTATGCTAATTTCCTCCATTTAATTTTTAGTTTTCAATTTACTCTCTTCTGTTATTGGGAAGAAAACTCACTTGCAAGTTATTGGTCTGTATTTTTTTCTTCACAATCCGTCATGGATTGATTTATACCTGTCAGAGCTTCTTCTATTTTCAAATGTATTATTTGTCCTTTGTCCTTATGAATTCCTTTTTTTCCTATTTTTTTAGTTTAATGCTCTCAATTTTTACTTGATCACTCCCTTTTGTTATGCATCTAGTTTACGCATTCCTATCTGAGATAATACATAGATGGTGTTGAATTCCAAGGCACATAATATCCATTTACCTGACTGAGGATGACAACTTTCATCACTTTGTTGAAGTGCTGTCTGTTTTATCAAGTTTATGGTTATAAATTTTCCTATTTTAATTACTGAGAATTTGAGGGAATAGTCTGAAAATAAATATCGTTTTTCTCAAAACACTCCTTTCATCAATCACAGATTTAATATTCATTGATAATTCATGTCTGAATATACTTTTGCTACGATGATTGAATAATTGTGATTCAAGTCCTTCATATCTTCTATTAGAAGACATTCTACTATGTAAGTTTCCTTTCCCCGTTATTTTTTTACTTATTTATTTTACTCACTTATTTGCCTGTTTGTTTACTTTTATTGTCAGTCTGGCTTCATCAATTATTCAATAGATGATCATGATCTGTTTTGGTTTTTAATTTTATCCCAATATGGCCGGTGCAGTATTTCCTTATTCTATCCTTTGCTCTAATAAAGTTATTAGTTTGGTAGCAGCAGTATTCCAGACGAGATCGGGCGCATTCAGGGTGGTATAGCCGTAGACAATATTCCAGAGAAGTAGTATACTATAGTTAAGAACTGCCAAAGGCAAAACTAAGTTGAATACACAATTAACAAAGGCTATTTATTCATAAACTTCCAGTAAGTGAACCTATTTGCTGTATTTCAACAAGACTTCAAAAGTATTAGAATAGTGCTATAGGTAAAAAGAGAAAACCCTGAGACAATCTCTGATTGGCAAGCATTTCATTGAGGTGAGATTTTATAAGTCTTCAGGAACATTTGGTTACTTTCAGCTGCAAGGGTATAAACAAGCAACTTTGAGCATATTTCCAAAGAGGAAGGGTTGTTGTATGTTAGAAGTGAGGGTTTTCTGTGGCTGGCCATATCCTGGAACAAGTGGGAGTTGATGGGATGCTTTTTTTGAGCAAACTGTCCTAACAGTCCTGATGTGGAAGACAATTTATCATAGCACCAGCTTAATACCTCCATCCACATGAACCAGTTACGTGACTCAGGTCAAGTCATTAAGATGTGCTAGGTAGGTTGATTTCACCATATCCTTTCTTCACCCGTCTATGCCGTTTGATGCCTATGGCCCCAGAAAGTTGGCCCATATGAACTACAACATCTGAGCTACCTTGCCTTCTGGACTTCAGTGGATTTGACCTATGAAAGTCTGGGGTAGGAAGTAACAGGAGAGTCAGTTTGAGGTTTCTGTTTCCATTAGCTCCGTTCTTGCTTCTCCAGTGACTTTTGGTGGCTGCATTTCTCTATGGTTACAGGGTTACAGCTCCTGCAGGAGCAGGGTTCTTCCTCTTTTTCCTTCAGTTTCACAAAGGCAATAGTTCCCTTCAGTTCCACTGCCCCAGACTTCACCATCCCCATCTATTCTTTTAACCTCACCTACCCCTCTATAAACTGTTCCTTCATTAAATTCTTTTTAGCTGACTCCTTTTGAGTGTTGTCAGACCCTAAGGACTCCCTTGTGCCTCAATTTGTCCAGTGATAAAATTAGGATAATAACTATTACTACACTAAGGCAGGTTGTAAGGATCCCATGTATTAATATACATAAAACCTTTAGAATAGTATCTGGCCCATAGAAAAGCACTGGGTAAATCTAACTCACAATAATAATGATCTTGATAATGTTATTATTACAACCTCAGTTTATTTCATTTGGCTTACAATTTGAGTCTCTTCAGGCATCTTTTTGGGTATTCTATGAAATTTTCTATAGTATGGGGTGAAAATGATTTTTGTTCTCCCTTAACAGAATGAAAAATGTCTAAATTTACTTAAAGACAAATGCAAAAAAAAGTAATGTAAAGTAAAATAAAAATTAAAATGTGATTCACCCTTCTCTTTGGCAGACATGCTTCCTTGATCCAAGAGAAGTTGTATTTAATTGTATTTAAATGGATAATTCTAACAAGGCAATGACCTTAAAACACACACACATATACATACACTTTTAGAATGATTGCAATTTAGATCTTTACAAACTGAAAACAAAACTTCTTTCTTTATAAATCTCCACCCATCCCCCACCCCGGCCATTTCATCTGATGACATCTAACTTCTTTGGTCCAGCTCTCGTCCCTCGGGAGACCTTTTCCCATCACTATGTTTGGCGTTGTTGGGGCCGTATGCCTAATGCCTCTGCTTGTGCCCCATGCACATCCTGGGAATATCAGTGGCTTAAGTTTTTTATTTGAATCTGATAGGGCTGATGAAGAACAAAAATGGTGAGAGCTTAGTTGTTTCATCAATAATGCTCTCAGGAACACCTAAGTTTCCTAGATCCTAGACTTCTTTTACTTCTTATCCTCTCCTAGATTCATATTTTTATTCTTTCTTAATTTCTGTGAGATCTCCATGCAGCTTAAGTCAGTCAATTTTGTTTCTTTACAAACAACCCTGATGAAAAGTTTTCTTAATTGTAAAATGGTGCAGAATTTGCCAAGTGACTGAAGAGTGTAGGTAAAAGTACACTGGTAACAGACAAAATTTCTCTAGTATTTAGAGGAATAACTGGACTATAAATCTGGACTATATCATCTGTTAGGTTTATTGTTTGAGAGGGGGAAGCATGTTCAGATTTCTTGTCTTGTAGGACATGCTCATAGTTATTTATCACCCAGAAATTTTTTGGCATTGGAACTTGCCCTCATGTTTGTACAATTTATGAAATTCACAATTTATAAAGAACTACATAAAGAAAATATAAATACTAAAATAGTTTAAGGACATAGCTTTATAAAAATGGTAAGATTATTGATGTGAAAGGCCCTAAAAAATTATATGTCCTAGCAGAGGCAACAGAGATATTCTAGTTCAATCTCTTGATTTTATAAATAAACAACAGAAGCTCCCCAAAATAAAGTGTCTTGAGAAAAGGTCATGCAGATGGCAGAGAAAAGGCTGTGATCGAGAGATTGAGATAGTGAGTTTTCTGAGGTTTACTGTGTTTCACCTCTTGTTTTCTTGATAATCCCATATATATATACCTTATATTCTTTTGGTTTGCTAAATAACAAAAATAATAATGTTACTTAACCACTTATAACATGTCAGGAACTGTTCTGAGAATTTTACTTATATTCCTGCATTTAATCCTCACAATCCTTCAAGGGGGACACTACTATGAACGCTTAATTTACAGGTAACAAAATTCAGCAGTTAAGCTACTTTCCTAATATTTAGACCAACACTTTCACAATTTCATCTTTAAATTTACTTCAAAATGCTTGGGAGCATATAATTTATTCATTACTCTTTAATAGGATTAACAACACCTATGAATTTGATAGTGTTTGATCTAGTATCTCTGACCTTTCTTCTAAAGAAAATTTAGGAGTGAAAATGTCACTCATGTCCTCAGTAAAAATCAACGTCAAACATTTACTCTTTGCTAACTTCTTCCATCCTTGAATCCACCTTGATCATAACCAGTTTTCATTGATTCTCTGCTTGGCTTCCTGCCTGTGATGTATTGTGTAACTAGATTTGGACTTTCTTGTAAAGTGCTCTTTCATTTTGCTTAAGCCTTACCTGATTTTAATTTGCACTTTCCCTGATCTGACCTGCTTTACTTTATAGGTTTCCTATTCTCCTCACTTGAGCAATCTGACAGTACTCAAAAGATGCTTATGATGGCTCATTTTTCCCCCTTAGTCACACTTGTTACAGTGACATTTTCTTTTTATAAAATAGCACACTTTTGGTAAGAGAGTTCTAAAAAGATGAGATTTATAAAGTATTTTTCTAATAGTCACAGTAAGAACACTGTTCATAAGTCATAAATAAGATCAACAGATTAAAAATAACATATTTCTCTTTTCAAATATTTTTAGAATATATTGAAGGAAATAGCAAAACTAGGGTAGATTTTCTTTTTTCTTACTATGTGATTTGTGTGTTCTCATTTTGTGACTTGACTATGTAACAGACATTCTAAAATGTTGAAAAAGATCCACCGAGATGTTATGTAGATGTCATAAAGATCATGATAGTACTTTAAAACTCAATCACTTTAGAATCAGTCAAATTTCTGTATCAAGGAACAAAAATGGCTTATTGGTGATATGTTCATGGAGAATGAATAACAAACTAGCAACTTGTACTTACTTTACTATTTCTGTACCCAATTGTTTATTTATTTATTTTTAAAGATTTTATTTACTTATTCATAAGACAGAGAGAGGTAGAGAGAGAAGCAGGCTCCCTGCAGGGAGCCCAATGTGGCACTCCATCCTATGACCCTGGGATCACACCCTGACAAAGGCAGACACTCAACCACCAAGCCACCCAGGCACCCTTGTACCTAAACTGTTTAATTAATGATCCTAATCTTTCCTAGGGGGTTAGAATGAAACCAATTTAACTTGGAAGTGACTCATATTTTCCATGTGTTAGGATATCCAATTAGTTTTGGGAACAAAGCATTGTTGAGTCAAATCTGATTATCTAAGATCTAATTCCTAATTCCCATGGTTGGCTGCTAGGACCAAAGACTAGGTGGTCTCCAAGGTAGAGGAGACTTTAAGACATGGCTGTACAAATTAGTGGTTTTCTGAGAATGCCTAGTAAAATACCATACCCTTGACCCCAAACAAGCTGAGGATTCTCTGTTGCTTTTCCCGGTTCTTTGACTCAACCCACATTTCCCCCCCATCAGGAGTCTCTGGCAGTCAGGCCTTGGGAAATCCATGATTGCATGACCTCTGGTGGGTGACCATTCTCCCAAATCTTTTTCTTCCTTCCTCAAATGCCCATCCTCATTCAGCACTTTTTAAAAAACATTTTATATATACTTGATAGAGAAAGAGAGAGAGCACAAGCGAGCATGAGCAGGGGGAGAAGCAGTGGGAGAAAGAGAAGGAGGGAGAAAGCATCTCAAGGAGACTCCCAGCTGAGTGCAGAGCCTGACACCAGCTTGATCTCACAACTCTCACATGACCTGAGCTGAAACCAAGAGTCCAACAGTTAACCCACTGAACCACCCAAGCCCCCCCTTTATTCAGCATTTGTAGATAATGATCAAATATTCCTAGTTGCTGATAAGCTAGATGGTAAGTGGGAATACTCAGAAAATCATGTGGAGGCTCTTCTCCAGGTAAAAAGAATATAGACTTTTCTCCACCCATACCTCATGAGCTTAATGAGTACTAGAGCCCTCCATTTGAAGATTAGGATCTGAGCTGCCTGAAAACCTGTTTGGCCATAATGATAGGTCACTGAAAAGGAGAGGTTCCTGAATTGAAAGGCATTAGAAAAGTTCTTGGGACTCACTGGTGACTTTCTCCTGTTGTTTTCTGGTAATCTGTGAAGATTTTTCATTCATCTGTTTGGACTTGACTGGGTTTATGGAAACATGTCTTTAGAAAAATAGTTCAACATTTTATAATATATGTAGCTCTCAGGAAAAAGTTACTAGTCCTAAGTTCAAGGCAGTGTTATTCTTTGATATAAATAGATCTGTAAAAATATAATAGGATAAAGGAAAGTAGCAGCTACGGAGTCTAAACTTTGATTTTAACTTTCACTCTATTTGCTTTAAAGAAACTTATGACAAATCAAAATAAGAAAAGGAATGAAATGTACAAGGAACACCCTATAAGAAGTAGCCATTGATTTCCTGCTATATGAAAATTTATGAACATATCTATGACATTATTTGGTTTAATTTAAATTGTATCAAAACATTGTATAAATTTTAAGAGAAACTCTGGAGGACTTTTTGTATCTTTAAAACCCATTAAAGGAATTTAGAAACAGAAGCATACAAAAATTTTTAATAAATACAGGGGAGAAACCACAGATTTGGTACAGTTACACATTCAGAAACGTGTCAATCCAGAAGCTCATTCATTTCATCAGTATATCAAACTGTTTATATCAAGGGTTGCCTAGGACAATTCAGAATAATGCCTGGTGTATGTATATGATTATAAATAGCTTTCCCTTTCATTTCAGAAATGTCTCAGTTTGGATAAAAATTATAGTAGTCAGTTTAGTCCTTGATCACCCATCATCTGGCCATTACTGTCTAATTGTCACAGTTGAGAGGATTAATGAGTCCCTGGATTCCCAAACAGGAGATATGCTCTGGAAGAGCTTTATATATCTTTTGAATCCTCAATGTTCCCTGCTTTTAGATACCCACAGGGTTTGGGCAAATTAAACTGTTAGCCATAGATTACTTTTTGACTCTAAGAATTTAAGGAATGACCTATAAGCTCACTGTTGTGCAATGATATTTAGTGCATATGTTTGTAATATTACGTACTTGTCTATGAGTAAAGAAGTTAAAAGAAGAAGCAAAAATACTGAGTCTGCACTGGAGACCTTCTTTTTAGGCACTGCCCTGAAGAGTATCATGAAGACTCTCCAAACTTGGCAACCATGAGTTTAGATGTTTAGGAGGAGAAAAAAGTGGCTGGGAAGACTGAAGAAAACAGTCCATCTTGACGCGCCTCTGCCTTGTTTTGGCTGCAGTAAGATGACCTAATTCAGTTATGCAGTGAAGCTTTGAAATCCTATCTGTCATTAAGGCAAATGGAGTTGCTCAGAATTGTATTGTCCAAGGCAACTTTATAAGACTTGCTTTATAAGAGGAAGTTTATTCTTTTCTAGCATGAAAAATTACAAATGCAATAATATACCTGATAGCAAAGCCAAGATTACACATGTCATTAATTTTTTGGCAAGACTGCTAATGTGCTTTAAGCAAAGAAAGAGGTCTCAGGAGGATAAAAAGATTTCTAAACCTGAAAGGGAAAAATAATAAAGGTAATCCCCTCGAGGAGTCTTCCCCAACATACTCTTGGGCCCCTCTTT